>NW_027526672.1:0-157522 GCF_052857255.1 Amblyomma americanum | reverse complement strand
TTCTTGCTTAATACAGCGAAACAAGGTTGGTTTAGACCGAAACGAGCTAAATCACAACACATCGGTTTTACAAGTGTTCCTCTGATACGCGTCAAAACTTTTTCTCTTATAACTGCGCGAAAAGCATGTATTCTTGCTTAATACAGCGAAACAAGCTGTTTTAGACCGAAATGAGCTAAATCACAACACATCGGTTTTACAAGTGTTCCTCTGATACGCGTCAAAACTTTTTCTCTTATAACGGCGCAAAAGCATGTATTCTTGCTTAATACAGCGAAACAAGCTGTTTTAGACCGAAACGAGCTAAATCACAACACATCGGTATTACAAGTGTTCCACGTGATACTCGTCAAAACTTTTTCTCTTTTAACTGCGCGAAAAGCATGTATTCGTGCTTAATACAACGAAACAAGCTGTTTTTGACCGAAACGAGCTAAATGTGAACACATCGGTTTTACAAGTGTCTCTGATACGCGTCAAAACTTTTTCTTCTATAACTGCGCGTAAAGCATGTATTCGTGCTTAATACAACGAAACAAGCTGTTTTAGACCGAAACGAGCTAAATCTGAACACATCGGTTTTACAAGTGTTCCTCTGATACGCGTCAAAACTTTTTCTCTTATAACTGCGCGAAAAGCATGTATTCTTGCTTAATACAGCGAAACAAGTTGTTTTAGACCGAAACGAGCTAAATCACAACACATCGGTTTTACAAGTGTTCCTCTAATACGCGTCAAAACTTTTTCTCTTATAACTGCGCGAAAAGCATGTATTCTTGCTTAATACAACGAAACAAGCTGTTTTAGACCGAAACGAGCTAAATCTGAACACATCGGTTTTACATGTGTTCCTCTGATACGCGTCAAAACATTTTCTCTTATAACTGCGCGAAAAGCATGTATTCTTGCTTAATACAGCGAAACAAGCTGTTTTAGACCGAAACGAGCTAAATCACAACACATCGGTATTACAACTGTTCCACGTGATACTCGTCAAAACTTTTTCTCTTATAACTGCGCGAAAAGCATGTATTCGTGCTTAATACAACGAAACAAGCTGTTTTAGACCGAAACGAGCTAAATCTGAACACATCGGTTTTACAAGTATCCACGTGATACTCGTCAAAACTTTTTCTCTTATAACTGCGCGAAAAGCATGTATTCTTGCTTAATACAACGAAACAAGCTGTTTTAGACCGAAACGAGCTAAATCACAACACATCGGTTTTACAAGTGTCTCTCTAATACGCGTCAAAACTTTTTCTCTTATAACTGCGCGAAAAGCGTGTATTCTTGCTTAATACAACGAAACAAGCTGTTTTAGACCGAAACGAGCTAAATCACAACACATCGATTTTACAAGTGTCTCTGATACGCTTCAAAACTTTTTCTTCTATAACTGCGCGTAAAGCATGTATTCGTGCTTAATACAACGAAACAAGCTGTTTTAGACCGAAACGAGCAAAATCTGAACACATCGGTTTTACAAGTGTTCCTCTGATACGCGTCAAACCTTTTTCTCTTATAACTGCGCGAAAAGCATGCATTCTTGCTTAATACAGCGAAACAAGTTGTTTTAGACCGAAACGAGCTAAATCACAACACATCGGTTTTACAAGTGTTCCTCTGATACGCGTCAAAACTTTTTCTCTTATAACTGCGCGAAAAGCATGTATTCTTGCTTAATACAGCGAAACAAGCTGTTTTAGACCGAAATGAGCTAAATCACAACACATCGGTTTTACAAGTGTTCCTCTGATACGCGTCAAAACTTTTTCTCTTATAACGGCGCGAAAAGCATGTATTCTTGCTTAATACAGCGAAACAAGCTGTTTTAGACCGAAACGAGCTAAATCACAACACATCGGTATTACAAGTGTTCCACGTGATACTCGTCAAAACTTTTTCTCTTTTAACTGCGCGAAAAGCATGTATTCGTGCTTAATACAACGAAACAAGCTGTTTTTGACCGAAACGAGCTAAATGTGAACACATCGGTTTTACAAGTATCCACGTGATACTCGTCAAAGCTTTTTCTCTTATAACTGCGCGAAAAGCATGTATTCTTGCTTAATACAACGAAACAAGCTGTTTTAGACCGAAACGAGCTAAATCACAACAAATCGGTTTTACAAGTGTCTCTCTAATACGCGTCAAAACTTTTTCTTCTATAACTGCGTGTAAAGCATGTATTCGTGCTTAATACAACGAAACAAGCTGTTTTAGACCGAAACGAGCTAAATCTTAACACATCGGTTTTACAAGTGTTCCTCTAATACGCGTCAAAACTTTTTCTCTTATAACTGCGCGAAAAGCATGTATTCTTGCTTAATACAGCGAAACAAGCTGTTTTAGACCGAAACGAGCTAAATCACAGCACATCGGTTTTACAAGTGTTCCTCTGATACGCGTCAAAACTTTTTCACTTATAACTGCGCGAAAAGCATGTATTCTTGCTTAATACAGCGAAACAAGCTGTTTTAGACCGAAATGAGCTAAATCACAACACATCGGTATTACAAGTGTTCCACGTGATACTCGTCAAAACTTTTTCTCTTTTAACTGCGCGAAAAGCATGTATTCGTGCTTAATACAACGAAACAAGCTGTTTTAGACCGAAACGAGCTAAATCTGAACACATCGGTTTTACAAGTATCCACGTGATACTCGTCAAAACTTTTTCTCTTATAACTGCGCGAAATCATGTATTCTTTCTTAATACAACGAAACAAGCTGTTTTAGACCGAAACGAGCTAAATCTGAACACATCGGTTTTACAGGTGTTCCTCTGATACGCGTCAAAACTTTTTCTCTTATAACTGCGCGAAAAGCATGTATTCTTGCTTAATACAACGAAAGAAGCTGTTTTAGACCGAAACGAGCTAAATCACAACACATCGGTTTTACAAGTGTTCCTCTGATACGCGTCAACTCTTTTTTCTCTTATAGCTGCGCGAAAAGCATGTATTCGTGCTTAGTCCAACGAAACAAGCTGTTTTAGACCGAAACGAGGTAAATCTGAACACATCGGTTTTACAAGTGTCCCTGTGACACGCCTTTAAAGCTTTTTCTCTTATCACTGCGCGAAAAGCATGTATTTCTGCTTAATACAGCGAAACAAGCTGTTTTAGACCGAAACGAGCTAAATCACAACACATCGGTTTTACAATTGTTCCTCTGATACGCGTCTAAACTTTTTCTTCTATAACTGCGCGTAAAGCATGTATTCGTGCTTAATACAACAAAACAAGCTGTTTTAGGCCGAAACGAGCTAAATCTGAACACATCGGTTTTACAAGTGTTCCTCTGATACGCGTCAAAACTTTTTCTCTTATAACTGCGCGAAAAGCATGTATTCTTGCTTAATACAGCGAAACAAGCTGTTTTAGACCGAAACGAGCTAAATCACAACACATCGGTATTACAAGTGTTCCACGTGATACTCGTCAAAACTTTTTCTCTTATAACTGCGCGAAAAGCATGTATTCGTGCTTAATACAACGAAACAAGCTGTTTTAGACCGAAACGAGCTAAATCTGAACACATCGGTTTTACAAGTATCCACGTGATACTCGTCAAAACTTTTTCTCTTATAACTGCGCGAAAAGCATGTATTCTTGCTTAATACAACGAAACAAGCTGTTTTAGACCGAAACGAGCTAAATCACAACACATCGGTTTTACAAGTGTCTCTCTAATACGCGTCAAAACTTTTTCTCTTATAACTGCGCGAAAAGCGTGTATTCTTGCTTAATACAACGAAACAAGCTGTTTTAGACCGAAACGAGCTAAATCACAACACATCGGTTTTACAAGTGTCTCTGATACGCGTCAAAACTTTTTCTTCTATAACTGCGCGTAAAGCATGTATTCGTGCTTAATACAACGAAACAAGCTGTTTTAGACCGAAACGAGCTAAATCTGAACACATCGGTTTTACAAGTGTTCCTCTGATACGCGTCAAAACTTTTTCTCTATAACTGCGCGAAAAGTATGTATTCTTGCTTAATACAGCGAAACAAGTTGTTTTAGACCGAAACGAGCTAAATCACAACACATCGGTTTTACAAGTGTTCCTCTAATACGCGTCAAAACTTTTTCTCTTATAACTGCGCGAAAAGCATGTATTCTTGCTTAATACAGCGAAACAAGCTGTTTTAGACCGAAACGAGCTAAATCACAACACATCGGTTTTACAAGTGTTCCTCTAATACGCGTCAAAACTTTTTCTCTTATAACTGCGCGAAAAGCATGTATTCTTGCTTAATACAGCGAAACAAGCTGTTTTAGACCGAAATGAGCTAAATCACAACACATCGGTTTACAAGTGTTCCTCTGATACGCGTCAAAACTTTTTCTCTTATAACGGCGCGAAAAGCATGTATTCTTGCTTAATACAGCGAAACAAGCTGTTTTAGACCGAAACGAGCTAAATCACAACACATCGGTATTACAAGTGTTCCACGTGATACTCGTCAAAACTTTTTCTCTTTTAACTGCGCGAAAAGCATGTATTCGTGCTTAATACAACGAAACAAGCTGTTTTTGACCGAAACGAGCTAAATCTGAACACATCGGTTTTACAAGTGTCTCTGATACGCGTCAAAACTTTTTCTTCTATAACTGCGCGTAAAGCATGTATTCGTGCTTAATACAACGAAACAAGCTGTTTTAGACCGAAACGAGCTAAATCTGAACACATCGGTTTTACAAGTGTTCCTCTGATACGCGTCAAAACTTTTTCTCTTATAACTGCGCGAAAAGCATGTATTCTTGCTTAATACAGCGAAACAAGTTGTTTTAGACCGAAACGAGCTAAATCACAACACATCGGTTTTACAAGTGTTCCTCTAATACGCGTCAAAACTTTTTCTCTTATAACTGCGCGAAAAGCATGTATTCTTGCTTAATACAGCGAAACAAGCTGTTTTAGACCGAAACGAGCTAAATCACAACACATCGGTTTTACAAGTGTTCCTCTGATACGCGTCAAAACTTTTTCTCTTATAACGGCGCGAAAAGCATGTATTCTTGCTTAATACAGCGAAACAAGCTGTTTTAGACCGAAACGAGCTAAATCACAACACATCGGTATTACAAGTGTTCCACGTGATACTCGTCAAAACTTTTTCTCTTTTAACTGCGCGAAAAGCATGTATTCGTGCTTAATACAACGAAACAAGCTGTTTTTGACCGAAACGAGCTAAATGTGAACACATCGGTTTTACAAGTGTCTCTGATACGCGTCAAAACTTTTTCTTCTATAACTGCGCGTAAAGCATGTATTCGTGCTTAATACAACGAAACAAGCTGTTTTAGACCGAAACGAGCTAAATCTGAACACATCGGTTTTACAAGTGTTCCTCTGATACGCGTCAAAACTTTTTCTCTTATAACTGCGCGAAAAGCATGTATTCGTGCTTAATACAACGAAACAAGCTGTTTTAGACCGAAACGAGCTAAATCTGAACACATCGGTTTTACAAGTATCCACGTGATACTCGTCAAAACTTTTTCTCTTATAACTGCGCGAAAAGCATGTATTCTTGCTTAATACAACGAAACAAGCTGTTTTAGACCGAAACGAGCTAAATCACAACACATCGGTTTTACATGTGTTCCTCTGATACGCGTCAAAACATTTTCTCTTATAACTGCGAGAAAAGCATGTATTCTTGCTTAATACAGCGAAACAAGCTGTTTTAGACCGAAACGAGCTAAATCACAACACATCGGTATTACAACTGTTCCACGTGATACTCGTCAAAACTTTTTCTCTTATAACTGCGCGAAAAGCATGTATTCGTGCTTAATACAACGAAACAAGCTGTTTTAGACCGAAACGAGCTAAATCTGAACACATCGGTTTTACAAGTATCCACGTGATACTCGTCAAAACTTTTTCTCTTATAACTGCGCGAAAAGCATGTATTCTTGCTTAATACAACGAAACAAGCTGTTTTAGACCGAAACGAGCTAAATGACAACACATCGGTTTTACAAGTGTCTCTCTAATACGCGTCAAAACTTTTCTCTTATAACTGCGCGAAAAGCGTGTATTCTTGCTTAATACAACGAAACAAGCTGTTTTAGACCGAAACGAGCTAAATCACAACACATCGATTTTACAAGTGTCTCTGATACGCTTCAAAACTTTTTCTTCTATAACTGCGCGTAAAGCATGTATTCGTGCTTAATACAACGAAACAAGCTGTTTTAGACCGAAACGAGCTAAATCTGAACACATCGGTTTTACAAGTGTTCCTCTGATACGCGTCAAACCTTTTTCTCTTATAACTGCGCGAAAAGCATGTATTCTTGCTTAATACAACGAAACAAGCTGTTTTAGACCGAAACGAGCTAAATCACAACAAATCGGTTTTGCAAGTGTCTCTCTAATACGCGTCAAAACTTTTTCTTCTATAACTGCGTGTAAAGCATGTATTCGTGCTTAATACAACGAAACAAGCTGTTTTAGACCGAAACGAGCTAAATCTGAACACATCGCTTTTACAAGTGTTCCTCTAATACGCGTCAAAACTTTTTCTCTTATAACTGCGCGAAAAGCATGTATTCTTGCTTAATACAGCGAAACAAGCTGTTTTAGACCGAAACGAGCTAAATCACAACACATCGGTTTTACAAGTGTTCCTCTGATACGCGTCAAAACTTTTTCACTTATAACTGCGCGAAAAGCATGTATTCTTGCTTAATACAGCGAAACAAGCTGTTTTAGACCGAAATGAGCTAAATCACAACACATCGGTATTACAAGTGTTCCACGTGATACTCGTCAAAACTTTTTCTCTTTTAACTGCGCGAAAAGCATGTATTCGTGCTTAATACAACGAAACAAGCTGTTTTAGACCGAAACGAGCTAAATCTGAACACATCGGTTTTACAAGTATCCACGTGATACTCGTCAAAACTTTTTCTCTTATAACTGCGCGAAATCATGTATTCTTGCTTAATACAACGAAACAAGCTGTTTTAGACCGAAACGAGCTAAATCTGAACACATCGGTTTTACAAGTGTTCCTCTGATACGCGTCAAAACTTTTTCTCTTATAACTGCGCGAAAAGCATGTATTCTTGCTTAATACAACGAAAGAAGCTGTTTTAGACCGAAACGAGCTAAATCACAACACATCGGTTTTACAAGTGTTCCTCTGATACGCGTCAACTCTTTTTTCTCTTATAGCTGCGCGAAAAGCATGTATTCGTGCTTAGTCCAACGAAACAAGCTGTTTTAGACCGAAACGAGGTAAATCTGAACACATCGGTTTTACAAGTGTCCCTGTGACACGCCTTTAAAGTTTTTTCTCTTATCACTGCGCGAAAAGCATGTATTCCTGCTTAATACAGCGAAACAAGCTGTTTTAGACCGAAACGAGCTAAATCACAACACATCGGTTTTACAATTGTTCCTCTGATACGCGTCTAAACTTTTTCTTCTATAACTGCGCGTAAAGCATGTATTCGTGCTTAATACAACAAAACAAGCTGTTTTAGGCCGAAACGAGCTAAATCTGAACACATCGGTTTTACAAGTGTTCCTCTGATACGCGTCAAAACTTTTTCTCTTATAACTGCGCGAAAAGCATGTATTCTTGCTTAATACAGCGAAACAAGCTGTTTTAGACCGAAACGAGCTAAATCACAACACATCGGTATTACAAGTGTTCCACGTGATACTCGTCAAAACTTTTTCTCTTATAACTGCGCGAAAAGCATGTATTCGTGCTTAATACAACGAAACAAGCTGTTTTAGACCGAAACGAGCTAAATCTGAACACATCGGTTTTACAAGTATCCACGTGATACTCGTCAAAACTTTTTCTCTTATAACTGCGCGAAAAGCATGTATTCTTGCTTAATACAACGAAACAAGCTGTTTTAGACCGAAACGAGCTAAATCACAACACATCGGTTTTACAAGTGTCTCTCTAATACGCGTCAAAACTTTTTCTCTTATAACTGCGCGAAAAGCGTGTATTCTTGCTTAATACAACGAAACAAGCTGTTTTAGACCGAAACGAGCTAAATCACAACACATCGGTTTTACAAGTGTCTCTGATACGCGTCAAAACTTTTTCTTCTATAACTGCGCGTAAAGCATGTATTCGTGCTTAATACAACGAAACAAGCTGTTTTAGACCGAAACGAGCTAAATCTGAACACATCGGTTTTACAAGTGTTCCTCTGATACGCGTCAAAACTTTTTCTCTTATAACTGCGCGAAAAGTATGTATTCTTGCTTAATACAGCGAAACAAGTTGTTTTAGACCGAAACGAGCTAAATCACAACACATCGGTTTTACAAGTGTTCCTCTAATACGCGTCAAAACTTTTTCTCTTATAACTGCGCGAAAAGCATGTATTCTTGCTTAATACAGCGAAACAAGCTGTTTTAGACCGAAACGAGCTAAATCACAACACATCGGTTTTACAAGTGTTCCTCTAATACGCGTCAAAACTTTTTCTCTTATAACTGCGCGAAAAGCATGTATTCTTGCTTAATACAGCGAAACAAGCTGTTTTAGACCGAAATGAGCTAAATCACAACACATCGGTTTACAAGTGTTCCTCTGATACGCGTCAAAACTTTTTCTCTTATAACGGCGCGAAAAGCATGTATTCTTGCTTAATACAGCGAAACAAGCTGTTTTAGACCGAAACGAGCTAAATCACAACACATCGGTATTACAAGTGTTCCACGTGATACTCGTCAAAACTTTTTCTCTTTTAACTGCGCGAAAAGCATGTATTCGTGCTTAATACAACGAAACAAGCTGTTTTTGACCGAAACGAGCTAAATCTGAACACATCGGTTTTACAAGTGTCTCTGATACGCGTCAAAACTTTTCTTCTATAACTGCGCGTAAAGCATGTATTCGTGCTTAATACAACGAAACAAGCTGTTTTAGACCGAAACGAGCTAAATCTGAACACATCGGTTTTACAAGTGTTCCTCTGATACGCGTCAAAACTTTTTCTCTTATAACTGCGCGAAAAGCATGTATTCTTGCTTAATACAGCGAAACAAGTTGTTTTAGACCGAAACGAGCTAAATCACAACACATCGGTTTTACAAGTGTTCCTCTAATACGCGTCAAAACTTTTTCTCTTATAACTGCGCGAAAAGCATGTATTCTTGCTTAATACAGCGAAACAAGCTGTTTTAGACCGAAACGAGCTAAATCACAACACATCGGTTTTACAAGTGTTCCTCTGATACGCGTCAAAACTTTTTCTCTTATAACTGCGCGAAAAGCATGTATTCTTGCTTAATACAGCGAAACAAGCTGTTTTAGACCGAAACGAGCTAAATCACAACACATCGGTATTACAAGTGTTCCACGTGATACTCGTCAAAACTTTTTCTCTTATAACTGCGCGAAAAGCATGTATTCGTGCTTAATACAACGAAACAAGCTGTTTTAGACCGAAACGAGCTAAATCTGAACACATCGGTTTTACAAGTATCCACGTGATACTCGTCAAAACTTTTTCTCTTATAACTGCGCGAAAAGCATGTATTCTTGCTTAATACAACGAAACAAGCTGTTTTAGACCGAAACGAGCTAAATCACAACACATCGGTTTTACAAGTGTCTCTCTAATACGCGTCAAAACTTTTTCTCTTATAACTGCGCGAAAAGCGTGTATTCTTGCTTAATACAACGAAACAAGCTGTTTTAGACCGAAACGAGCTAAATCACAACACATCGGTTTTACAAGTGTCTCTGATACGCGTCAAAACTTTTTCTTCTATAACTGCGCGTAAAGCATGTATTCGCGCTTAATACAACGAAACAAGCTGTTTTAGACCGAAACGAGCTAAATCTGAACACATCGGTTTTACAAGTGTTCCTCTGATACGCGTCAAAACTTTTTCTCTTATAACTGCGCGAAAAGTATGTATTCTTGCTTAATACAGCGAAACAAGTTGTTTTAGACCGAAACGAGCTAAATCACAACACATCGGTTTTACAAGTGTTCCTCTAATACGCGTCAAAACTTTTTCTCTTACAACTGCGCGAAAAGCATGTATTCTTGCTTAATACAGCGAAACAAGCTGTTTTAGACCGAAACGAGCTAAATCACAACACATCGGTTTTACAAGTGTTCCTCTGTTACGCGTCAAAACTTTTTCTCTTATAACTGCGCGAAAAGCATGTATTCTTGCTTAATACAGCGAAACAAGCTGTTTTAGACCGAAATGAGCTAAATCACAACACATCGGTTTACAAGTGTTCCTCTGATACGCGTCAAAACTTTTTCTCTTATAACGGCGCGAAAAGCATGTATTCTTGCTTAATACAGCGAAACAAGCTGTTTTAGACCGAAACGAGCTAAATCACAACACATCGGTATTACAAGTGTTCCACGTGATACTCGTCAAAACTTTTTCTCTTTTAACTGCGCGAAAAGCATGTATTCGTGCTTAATACAACGAAACAAGCTGTTTTTGACCGAAACGAGCTAAATCTGAACACATCGGTTTTACAAGTGTCTCTGATACGCGTCAAAACTTTTTCTTCTATAACTGCGCGTAAAGCATGTATTCGTGCTTAATACAACGAAACAAGCTGTTTTAGACCGAAACGAGCTAAATCTGAACACATCGGTTTTACAAGTGTTCCTCTGATACGCGTCAAAACTTTTTCTCTTATAACTGCGCGAAAAGCATGTATTCTTGCTTAATACAGCGAAACAAGTTGTTTTAGACCGAAACGAGCTAAATCACAACACATCGGTTTTACAAGTGTTCCTCTAATACGCGTCAAAACTTTTTCTCTTATAACTGCGCGAAAAGCATGTATTCTTGCTTAATACAGCGAAACAAGCTGTTTTAGACCGAAACGAGCTAAATCACAACACATCGGTTTTTACAAGTGTTCTTCTGATACGCGTCAAACTTTTTCTCTTATAACTGCGCGAAAAGCATGTATTCTTGCTTAATACAGCGAAACAAGCTGTTTTAGACCGAAATGAGCTAAATCACAACACATCGGTTTACAAGTGTTCCTCTGATACGCGTCAAAACTTTCTCTCTTATAACGGCGCGAAAAGCATGTATTCTTGCTTAATACAGCGAAACAAGCTGTTTTAGACCGAAACGAGCTAAATCACAACACATCGGTATTACAAGTGTTCCACGTGATACTCGTCAAAACTTTTTCTCTTATAACTGCGCGAAAAGCATGTATTCTTGCTTAATACAACGAAACAAGCTGTTTTAGACCGAAACGAGCTAAATCACAACAAATCGGTTTTACAAGTGTCTCTCTAATACGCGTCAAAACTTTTTCTCTTATAACTGCGCGAAAAGCATGTATTCTTGCTTAATACAACGAAACAAGCTGTTTTAGACCGAAACGAGCTAAATCTGAACACATCGGTTTTACAAGTATCCACGTGATACTCGTCAAAACTTTTTCTCTTATAACTGCGCGAAAAGCATGTATTCTTGCTTAATACAGCGAAACAAGCTGTTTTAGACCGAAATGAGCTAAATCACAACACATCGGTTTTACAAGTGTTCCTCTGATACGCGTCAAAACTTTTTCTTTTTTAACTGCGCGAAAAGCATGTATTCTTGCTTAATACAGCGAATCAAGCTGTTTTAGACCGAAACGAGCTAAATCACAACACATCGGTATTACAAGTGTTCCACGTGATACTCGTCCAAAACTTTTTCTCTTATAACTGCGCGAAAAGCATGTATTCGTGCTTAATACAACGAAACAAGCTGTTTTAGACCGAAACAAGCTAAATCTGAACACATCGGTTTTACAAGTATCCACGTGATACTCGTCAAAACTTTTTCTCTTATAACTGCGCGAAAAGCATGTATTCTTGCTTAATACAACGAAACAAGCTGTTTTAGACCGAAAAGAGCTAAATCACAACACATCGGTTTTACAAGTGTCTCTCTAATACGCGTCAAAACTTTTTCTCTTATAACTGCGCGAAAAGCATGTATTCTTGCTTAATACAGCGAAACAAGCTGTTTTAGACCAAAACGAGCTAAATCACAACACATCGGTTTTACAAGTGTTCCTCTGACACGCGTCAAATTTTTTTCTCTTATAACTGCGCGAAAATCATGTATTCTTGCTTAATACAGCGAAAGAAGCTGTTTTAGACCGAAACGAGCTAAATCACAACACATCGGTTTTACAAGTGTTCCTCTGATACGCGTCAACTCTTTTTTCTCTTATAGCTGCGCGAAAAGCATGTATTCTTGCTTAATACAACGAAACAAGCTGTTTTAGACCGAAACGAGCTAAATCTGAACACATCGGTTTTACAAGTGTTCCTCTGATACGCGTCAAACCTTTTTCTCTTATAACTGCGCGAAAAGCATGTATTCTTGCTTAATACAACGAAACAAGCTGTTTTAGACCGAAACGAGCTAAATCACAACAAATCGGTTTTGCAAGTGTCTCTCTAATACGCGTCAAAACTTTTTCTTCTATAACTGCGTGTAAAGCATGTATTCGTGCTTAATACAACGAAACAAGCTGTTTTAGACCGAAACGAGCTAAATCTGAACACATCGCTTTTACAAGTGTTCCTCTAATACGCGTCAAAACTTTTTCTCTTATAACTGCGCGAAAAGCATGTATTCTTGCTTAATACAGCGAAACAAGCTGTTTTAGACCGAAACGAGCTAAATCACAACACATCGGTTTTACAAGTGTTCCTCTGATACGCGTCAAAACTTTTTCACTTATAACTGCGCGAAAAGCATGTATTCTTGCTTAATACAGCGAAACAAGCTGTTTTAGACCGAAATGAGCTAAATCACAACACATCGGTATTACAAGTGTTCCACGTGATACTCGTCAAAACTTTTTCTCTTTTAACTGCGCGAAAAGCATGTATTCGTGCTTAATACAACGAAACAAGCTGTTTTAGACCGAAACGAGCTAAATCTGAACACATCGGTTTTACAAGTATCCACGTGATACTCGTCAAAACTTTTTCTCTTATAACTGCGCGAAATCATGTATTCTTGCTTAATACAACGAAACAAGCTGTTTTAGACCGAAACGAGCTAAATCTGAACACATCGGTTTTACAAGTGTTCCTCTGATACGCGTCAAAACTTTTTCTCTTATAACTGCGCGAAAAGCATGTATTCTTGCTTAATACAACGAAAGAAGCTGTTTTAGACCGAAACGAGCTAAATCACAACACATCGGTTTTACAAGTGTTCCTCTGATACGCGTCAACTCTTTTTTCTCTTATAGCTGCGCGAAAAGCATGTATTCGTGCTTAGTCCAACGAAACAAGCTGTTTTAGACCGAAACGAGGTAAATCTGAACACATCGGTTTTTACAAGTGTCCCTGTGACACGCCTTTAAAGTTTTTTCTCTTATCACTGCGCGAAAAGCATGTATTCCTGCTTAATACAGCGAAACAAGCTGTTTTAGACCGAAACGAGCTAAATCACAACACATCGGTTTTACAATTGTTCCTCTGATACGCGTCTAAACTTTTTCTTCTATAACTGCGCGTAAAGCATGTATTCGTGCTTAATACAACAAAACAAGCTGTTTTAGGCCGAAACGAGCTAAATCTGAACACATCGGTTTTACAAGTGTTCCTCTGATACGCGTCAAAACTTTTTCTCTTATAACTGCGCGAAAAGCATGTATTCTTGCTTAATACAGCGAAACAAGCTGTTTTAGACCGAAACGAGCTAAATCACAACACATCGGTATTACAAGTGTTCCACGTGATACTCGTCAAAACTTTTTCTCTTATAACTGCGCGAAAAGCATGTATTCGTGCTTAATACAACGAAACAAGCTGTTTTAGACCGAAACGAGCTAAATCTGAACACATCGGTTTTACAAGTATCCACGTGATACTCGTCAAAACTTTTTCTCTTATAACTGCGCGAAAAGCATGTATTCTTGCTTAATACAACGAAACAAGCTGTTTTAGACCGAAACGAGCTAAATCACAACACATCGGTTTTACAAGTGTCTCTCTAATACGCGTCAAAACTTTTTCTCTTATAACTGCGCGAAAAGCGTGTATTCTTGCTTAATACAACGAAACAAGCTGTTTTAGACCGAAACGAGCTAAATCACAACACATCGGTTTTACAAGTGTCTCTGATACGCGTCAAAACTTTTTCTTCTATAACTGCGCGTAAAGCATGTATTCGTGCTTAATACAACGAAACAAGCTGTTTTAGACCGAAACGAGCTAAATCTGAACACATCGGTTTTACAAGTGTTCCTCTGATACGCGTCAAAACTTTTTCTCTTATAACTGCGCGAAAAGTATGTATTCTTGCTTAATACAGCGAAACAAGTTGTTTTAGACCGAAACGAGCTAAATCACAACACATCGGTTTTACAAGTGTTCCTCTAATACGCGTCAAAACTTTTTCTCTTATAACTGCGCGAAAAGCATGTATTCTTGCTTAATACAGCGAAACAAGCTGTTTTAGACCGAAACGAGCTAAATCACAACACATCGGTTTTACAAGTGTTCCTCTAATACGCGTCAAAACTTTTTCTCTTATAACTGCGCGAAAAGCATGTATTCTTGCTTAATACAGCGAAACAAGCTGTTTTAGACCGAAATGAGCTAAATCACAACACATCGGTTTACAAGTGTTCCTCTGATACGCGTCAAAACTTTTTCTCTTATAACGGCGCGAAAAGCATGTATTCTTGCTTAATACAGCGAAACAAGCTGTTTTAGACCGAAACGAGCTAAATCACAACACATCGGTATTACAAGTGTTCCACGTGATACTCGTCAAAACTTTTTCTCTTTTAACTGCGCGAAAAGCATGTATTCGTGCTTAATACAACGAAACAAGCTGTTTTTGACCGAAACGAGCTAAATCTGAACACATCGGTTTTACAAGTGTCTCTGATACGCGTCAAAACTTTTTCTTCTATAACTGCGCGTAAAGCATGTATTCGTGCTTAATACAACGAAACAAGCTGTTTTAGACCGAAACGAGCTAAATCTGAACACATCGGTTTTACAAGTGTTCCTCTGATACGCGTCAAAACTTTTTCTCTTATAACTGCGCGAAAAGCATGTATTCTTGCTTAATACAGCGAAACAAGTTGTTTTAGACCGAAACGAGCTAAATCACAACACATCGGTTTTACAAGTGTTCCTCTAATACGCGTCAAAACTTTTTCTCTTATAACTGCGCGAAAAGCATGTATTCTTGCTTAATACAGCGAAACAAGCTGTTTTAGACCGAAACGAGCTAAATCACAACACATCGGTTTTACAAGTGTTCCTCTGATACGCGTCAAAACTTTTTCTCTTATAACTGCGCGAAAAGCATGTATTCTTGCTTAATACAGCGAAACAAGCTGTTTTAGACCGAAACGAGCTAAATCACAACACATCGGTATTACAAGTGTTCCACGTGATACTCGTCAAAACTTTTTCTCTTATAACTGCGCGAAAAGCATGTATTCGTGCTTAATACAACGAAACAAGCTGTTTTAGACCGAAACGAGCTAAATCTGAACACATCGGTTTTACAAGTATCCACGTGATACTCGTCAAAACTTTTTCTCTTATAACTGCGCGAAAAGCATGTATTCTTGCTTAATACAACGAAACAAGCTGTTTTAGACCGAAACGAGCTAAATCACAACACATCGGTTTTACAAGTGTCTCTCTAATACGCGTCAAAACTTTTTCTCTTATAACTGCGCGAAAAGCGTGTATTCTTGCTTAATACAACGAAACAAGCTGTTTTAGACCGAAACGAGCTAAATCACAACACATCGGTTTTACAAGTGTCTCTGATACGCGTCAAAACTTTTTCTTCTATAACTGCGCGTAAAGCATGTATTCGCGCTTAATACAACGAAACAAGCTTGTTTTAGACCGAAACGAGCTAAATCTGAACACATCGGTTTTACAAGTGTTCCTCTGATACGCGTCAAAACTTTTTCTCTTATAACTGCGCGAAAAGTATGTATTCTTGCTTAATACAGCGAAACAAGTTGTTTTAGACCGAAACGAGCTAAATCACAACACATCGGTTTTACAAGTGTTCCTCTAATACGCGTCAAAACTTTTTCTCTTACAACTGCGCGAAAAGCATGTATTCTTGCTTAATACAGCGAAACAAGCTGTTTTAGACCGAAACGAGCTAAATCACAACACATCGGTTTTACAAGTGTTCCTCTGTTACGCGTCAAAACTTTTTCTCTTATAACTGCGCGAAAAGCATGTATTCTTGCTTAATACAGCGAAACAAGCTGTTTTAGACCGAAATGAGCTAAATCACAACACATCGGTTTACAAGTGTTCCTCTGATACGCGTCAAAACTTTTTCTCTTATAACGGCGCGAAAAGCATGTATTCTTGCTTAATACAGCGAAACAAGCTGTTTTAGACCGAAACGAGCTAAATCACAACACATCGGTATTACAAGTGTTCCACGTGATACTCGTCAAAACTTTTTCTCTTTTAACTGCGCGAAAAGCATGTATTCGTGCTTAATACAACGAAACAAGCTGTTTTTGACCGAAACGAGCTAAATCTGAACACATCGGTTTTACAAGTGTCTCTGATACGCGTCAAAACTTTTTCTTCTATAACTGCGCGTAAAGCATGTATTCGTGCTTAATACAACGAAACAAGCTGTTTTAGACCGAAACGAGCTAAATCTGAACACATCGGTTTTACAAGTGTTCCTCTGATACGCGTCAAAACTTTTTCTCTTATAACTGCGCGAAAAGCATGTATTCTTGCTTAATACAGCGAAACAAGTTGTTTTAGACCGAAACGAGCTAAATCACAACACATCGGTTTTACAAGTGTTCCTCTAATACGCGTCAAAACTTTTTCTCTTATAACTGCGCGAAAAGCATGTATTCTTGCTTAATACAGCGAAACAAGCTGTTTTAGACCGAAACGAGCTAAATCACAACACATCGGTTTTACAAGTGTTCTTCTGATACGCGTCAAAACTTTTTCTCTTATAACTGCGCGAAAAGCATGTATTCTTGCTTAATACAGCGAAACAAGCTGTTTTAGACCGAAATGAGCTAAATCACAACACATCGGTTTACAAGTGTTCCTCTGATACGCGTCAAAACTTTCTCTCTTATAACGGCGCGAAAAGCATGTATTCTTGCTTAATACAGCGAAACAAGCTGTTTTAGACCGAAACGAGCTAAATCACAACACATCGGTATTACAAGTGTTCCACGTGATACTCGTCAAAACTTTTTCTCTTATAACTGCGCGAAAAGCATGTATTCTTGCTTAATACAACGAAACAAGCTGTTTTAGACCGAAACGAGCTAAATCACAACAAATCGGTTTTACAAGTGTCTCTCTAATACGCGTCAAAACTTTTTCTCTTATAACTGCGCGAAAAGCATGTATTCTTGCTTAATACAACGAAACAAGCTGTTTTAGACCGAAACGAGCTAAATCTGAACACATCGGTTTTACAAGTATCCACGTGATACTCGTCAAAACTTTTTCTCTTATAACTGCGCGAAAAGCATGTATTCTTGCTTAATACAGCGAAACAAGCTGTTTTAGACCGAAATGAGCTAAATCACAACACATCGGTTTTACAAGTGTTCCTCTGATACGCGTCAAAACTTTTTCTTTTTTAACTGCGCGAAAAGCATGTATTCTTGCTTAATACAGCGAATCAAGCTGTTTTAGACCGAAACGAGCTAAATCACAACACATCGGTATTACAAGTGTTCCACGTGATACTCGTCAAAACTTTTTCTCTTATAACTGCGCGAAAAGCATGTATTCGTGCTTAATACAACGAAACAAGCTGTTTTAGACCGAAACAAGCTAAATCTGAACACATCGGTTTTACAAGTATCCACGTGATACTCGTCAAAACTTTTTCTCTTATAACTGCGCGAAAAGCATGTATTCTTGCTTAATACAGCGAAACAAGCTGTTTTAGACCAAAACGAGCTAAATCACAACACATCGGTTTTACAAGTGTTCCTCTGACACGCGTCAAATTTTTTTCTCTTATAACTGCGCGAAAATCATGTATTCTTGCTTAATACAGCGAAAGAAGCTGTTTTAGACCGAAACGAGCTAAATCACAACACATCGGTTTTACAAGTGTTCCTCTGATACGCGTCAACTCTTTTTTCTCTTATAGCTGCGCGAAAAGCATGTATTCGTGCTTAGTCCAACGAAACAAGCTGTTTTAGACCGAAACGAGGTAAATCTGAACACATCGGTTTTACAAGTGTCCCTGTGACACGCCTTTAAAGCTTTTTCTCTTATCACTTCGCGAAAAGCATGTATTTCTGCTTAATACAGCGAAACAAGCTGTTTTAGACCGAAACGAGCTAAATCACAACACATCGGTTTTACAATTGTTCCTCTGATACGCGTCTAAACGTTTTCTCTTATAACTGCGCGAAAAGCATGTATTCGTGCTTAATACAACGAAACAAGCTGTTTTAGACCAAAACGAGCTAAATCTGAACACATCGGTTTTCCAAGTGTCCATGTGATACGCGTCAAAACTTTTTCCCTTGTAACTGCGCGAAAAGCATGTATTCGTGCTTAATACAACGAAACAAGCTGTTTTAGTCCGAAAAGAGATAAATCTGAACACATCGGTTTTACAAGTGTTTCTCTGATACGCGTCAAAACTTTTTCTCTTATAACTGCGCGAAAAGCATGTATTCTTGCTTAATACAACGAAACAAGCTGTTTTAGACCGAAACGAGCCAAATCACAACACATCGGTATTACGTGTTCCACGTGATACTCGTCAGAACCTTTTCTCTTATAACTGCGCGAAAAGCATGTATTCGTGCTTAATACAACAAAACAAGCTGTTTTAGACCGAAACGAGCTAAATCTCAACACATCGGTTTTACAAGTGTCCCTGTGACACGCGTCAAAACGTTTTCTCTTATAACTGCGCGAAAAGCATGTATTCTTGCTTAATACAACGAAACAAGCTGTTTTAGACCGAAATGAGCTAAATCACAACACATCGGTTTTACAAGTGTTCCTCTGATACGCGTCAAAACTTTTTCTCTTATAACTGCGCGAAAAGCATGTATTCTTGCTTAATACAGCCAAACAAGCTGTTTTAGACCGAAACGAGCTAAATCACAACACATCGGTATTACAAGTGTTCCACGTGATACTCGTCAAAACGTTTTCTCTTATAACTGCGCGAAAAGCATGTATTCGTGCTTAATACAACGAAACAAGCTGTTTTAGACCGAAACGAGCTAAATCTGAACACTTCGGTTTTACAAGTATCCACGTGATACTCGTCAAAACTTTTTCTCTTATAACTGCGCGAAAAGCATGTATTCTTGCATAATACAACGAAACAAGCTGTTTTAGACCGAAACGAGCTAAATCACAACACATCGGTTTTACAAGTGTCCCTGTGACACGCGTCAAAACTTTTTCTCTTATAACTGCGCGAAAAGCATGTATTCTTGCTTAATACAACGAAACAAGCTGTTTTAGACCGAAATGAGCTAAATCATAACACATCGGTTTTACAAGTGTCTCTCTAATAGGCGTCAAAACTTTTTCTTCTATAACTGCGCGAAAAGCATGTATTCTTGCTTAATACAACGAAACAAGCTGTTTTAGACCGAAACGAGCTAAATCACAACACATCGGTTTTACAAGTGTCTCTGATACGCGTCAAAACTTTTTCTTCTATAACTGCGCGTAAAGCATGTATTCGTGCTTAATACAACGAAACAAGCTGTTTTAGACCGAAACGAGCTAAATCTGAACACATCGGTTTTACAAGTGTTCCTCTGATACGCGTCAAAACTTTTTCTCCTATAACTGCGCGAAAAGCATGTATTCTTGCTTAATACAGCGAAACAAGCTGTTTTAGACCGAAACGAGCTAAATCACAACACATCGGTTTTACAAGTGTTCCTCTGATACGCGTCAAAACTTTTTCTCTTATAACTGCGCGAAAAGCATGTATTCTTGCTTAATACAGCGAAACAAGCTGTTTTAGACCGAAACGAGCTAAATCACAACACATCGGTTTTACAAGTGTTCCTCTGATACGCGTCAAAACTTTTTCTCTTATAACGGCGCGAAAAGCATGTATTCTTGCTTAATACAGCGAAACAAGCTGTTTTAGACCGAATCGAGCTAAATCACAACACATCGGTATTACAAGTGTTCCACGTGATACTCGCCAAAACTTTTTCTCTTTTAACTGCGCGAAAAGCATGTATTCGTGCTTAATACAACGAAACAAGCTGTTTTAGACCGAAACGAGCTAAATCTGAACACATCGGTTTTACAAGTATCCACGTGATACTCGTCAAAACTTTTTCTCTTATAACTGCGCGAAAAGCATGAATTCTTGCTTAATACAACGAAACAAGCTGTTTTAGACCGAAACGAGCTAAATCACAACACATCGGTTTTACAAGTGTCTCTCTAATACGCGTCAAAACTTTTTCTCCTATAACTGCGCGAAAAGCATGTATTCTTGCTTAATACAACGAAACAAGCTGTTTTAGACCGAAACGAGCTAAATCTGAACACATCGGTTTTACAAGTATCCACGTGATACTCGTCAAAACTTTTTCTCTTATAACTGCGCGAAAAGCATGTATTCTTGCTTAATACAGCGAAACAAGCTGTTTTAGACCGAAATGAGCTAAATCACAACACATCGGTTTTACAAGTGTTCCTCTGATAAGCGTCAAAACGTTTTCTTTTATAACTGCTCGAAAAGCATGTATTCTTGCTTAATACAGCGAATCAAGTTGTTTTAGACCGAAACGAGCTAAATCACAACACATCGGTATTACAAGTGTTCCACGTGATACTCGTCAAAACTTTTTCTCTTATAACTGCGCGAAAAGCATGTATTCTTGCTTAATACAGCGAAACAAGCTGTTTTAGACCGAAACGAGCTAAATCACAACACATCGGTATTACAAGTGTTCCACGTGATACTCGTCAAAACTTTTTCTCTTTTAACTGCGCGAAAAGCATGTATTCATGCTTAATACAACGAAACAAGCTGTTTTTGACCGAAACGAGCTAAATCTGAACACATCGGTTTTACAAGTATCCACGTGATATTCGTCAAAACTTTTTCTCTTATAACTGCGCGAAAAGCATGTATTCTTGCTTAATACAACGAAACAAGCTGTTTTAGACCGAAACGAGCTAAATCACAACACATCGGTTTTACAAGTGTTCCTCTGATACGCGTCAAAACTTTTTCTCTTATAACTGCGCGAAAAGCATGTATTCTTGCTTAATACAGCGAAACAAGCTGTTTTAGACCGAAACGAGCTAAATCACAACACATCGGTTTTACAAGTGTTCCTCTGATACGCGTCAAAACTTTTTCTCTTATAACTGCGCGAAAAGCATGTATTCTTGCTTAATACAGCCAAACAAGCTGTTTTAGACCGAAACGAGCTAAATCACAACACATCGGTATTACAAGTGTTCCACGTGATACTCGTCAAAACGTTTTCTCTTATAACTGCGCGAAAAGCATGTATTCGTGCTTAATACAACGAAACAAGCTGTTTTAGACCGAAACGAGCTAAATCTGAACACTTCGGTTTTACAAGTATCCACGTGATACTCGTCAAAACTTTTTCTCTTATAACTGCGCGAAAAGCATGTATTCTTGCATAATACAACGAAACAAGCTGTTTTAGACCGAAACGAGCTAAATCACAACACATCGGTTTTACAAGTGTCCCTGTGACACGCGTCAAAACTTTTTCTCTTATAACTGCGCGAAAAGCATGTATTCTTGCTTAATACAACGAAACAAGCTGTTTTAGACCGAAATGAGCTAAATCATAACACATCGGTTTTACAAGTGTCTCTCTAATAGGCGTCAAAACTTTTTCTTCTATAACTGCGCGAAAAGCATGTATTCTTGCTTAATACAACGAAACAAGCTGTTTTAGACCGAAACGAGCTAAATCACAACACATCGGTTTTACAAGTGTCTCTGATACGCGTCAAAACTTTTTCTTCTATAACTGCGCGTAAAGCATGTATTCGTGCTTAATACAACGAAACAAGCTGTTTTAGACCGAAACGAGCTAAATCTGAACACATCGGTTTGACAAGTGTTCCTCTGATACGCGTCAAAACTTTTTCTCCTATAACTGCGCGAAAAGCATGTATTCTTGCTTAATACAGCGAAACAAGCTGTTTTAGACCGAAACGAGCTAAATCACAACACATCGGTTTTACAAGTGTTCCTCTGATACGCGTCAAAACTTTTTCTCTTATAACTGCGCGAAAAGCATGTATTCTTGCTTAATACAGCGAAACAAGCTGTTTTAGACCGAAACGAGCTAAATCACAACACATCGGTTTTACAAGTGTTCCTCTGATACGCGTCAAAACTTTTTCTCTTATAACGGCGCGAAAAGCATGTATTCTTGCTTAATACAGCGAAACAAGCTGTTTTAGACCGAATCGAGCTAAATCACAACACATCGGTATTACAAGTGTTCCACGTGATACTCGCCAAAACTTTTTCTCTTTTAACTGCGCGAAAAGCATGTATTCGTGCTTAATACAACGAAACAAGCTGTTTTAGACCGAAACGAGCTAAATCTGAACACATCGGTTTTACAAGTATCCACGTGATACTCGTCAAAACTTTTTCTCTTATAACTGCGCGAAAAGCATGAATTCTTGCTTAATACAACGAAACAAGCTGTTTTAGACCGAAACGAGCTAAATCACAACACATCGGTTTTACAAGTGTCTCTCTAATACGCGTCAAAACTTTTTCTCCTATAACTGCGCGAAAAGCATGTATTCTTGCTTAATACAACGAAACAAGCTGTTTTAGACCGAAACGAGCTAAATCTGAACACATCGGTTTTACAAGTATCCACGTGATACTCGTCAAAACTTTTTCTCTTATAACTGCGCGAAAAGCATGTATTCTTGCTTAATACAGCGAAACAAGCTGTTTTAGACCGAAATGAGCTAAATCACAACACATCGGTTTTACAAGTGTTCCTCTGATACGCGTCAAAACGTTTTCTTTTATAACTGCTCGAAAAGCATGTATTCTTGCTTAATACAGCGAATCAAGTTGTTTTAGACCGAAACGAGCTAAATCACAACACATCGGTATTACAAGTGTTCCACGTGATACTCGTCAAAACTTTTTCTCTTATAACTGCGCGAAAAGCATGTATTCTTGCTTAATACAGCGAAACAAGCTGTTTTAGACCGAAACGAGCTAAATCACAACACATCGGTATTACAAGTGTTCCACGTGATACTCGTCAAAACTTTTTCTCTTTTAACTGCGCGAAAAGCATGTATTCATGCTTAATACAACGAAACAAGCTGTTTTTGACCGAAACGAGCTAAATCTGAACACATCGGTTTTACAAGTATCCACGTGATATTCGTCAAAACTTTTTCTCTTATAACTGCGCGAAAAGCATGTATTCTTGCTTAATACAACGAAACAAGCTGTTTTAGACCGAAACGAGCTAAATCACAACACATCGGTTTTACAAGTGTTCCTCTGATACGCGTCAAAACTTTTTCTCTTATAACTGCGCGAAAAGCATGTATTCTTGCTTAATACAGCGAAACAAGCTGTTTTAGACCGAAACGAGCTAAATCACAACACATCGGTTTTACAAGTGTTCCTCTGATACGCGTCAAAACTTTTTCTCTTATAACTGTGCGAAAAGCATGTATTCTTGCTTAATACAGCGAAACAAGCTGTTTTAGACCGAAACGAGCTAAATCACAACACATCGGTATTACAAGTGTTCCACGTGATACTCGTCAAAACGTTTTTTCTTATAACTGCGCGAAAAGCATGTATTCGTGCTTAATACAACGAAACAAGCTGTTTTAGACCGAAACGAGCTAAATCTGAACACATCGGTTTTACAAGTATCCACGTGATACTCGTCAAAACTTTTTCTCTTATAACTGCGCGAAAAGCATGTATTCTTGCTTAATACAACGAAACAAGCTGTTTTAGACCGAAACGAGCTAAATCACAACACATCGGTTTTACAAGTGTCTCTCTAATACGCGTCAAAACTTTTTCTCTTATAACTGCGCGAAAAGCATGTATTCTTGCTTAATACAACGACACAAGCTGTTTTAGACCGAAACGAGCTAAATCACAACACATCGGTTTTACAAGTGTGTCTGATACGCAAAGCTTTTTCTTCTATAACTGCGCGTAAAGCATGTATTCGTGCTTAATACAACGAAACAAGCTGTTTTAGACCGAAACGAGCTAAATCTGAACACATCGGTTTTACAACTGTTCCTCTGATACGCGTCAAAACTTTTTCTCTTATAACTGCGCGAAAAGCATGTATTCTTGCTTAATACAGCGAAACAAGTTGTTTTAGACCGAAACGAGCTAAATCACAACACATCGGTTTTACAAGTGTTCCTCTGATACGCGTCAAAACTTTTTCTCTTATAACTGCGCGAAAAGCATGTATTCTTGCTTAATACAGCGAAACAAGCTGTCTTAGACCGAAATGAGCTAAATCACAACACATCGGTTTACAAGTGTTCCTCTGATACGCGTCAAAACTTTTTCTCTTATAACGGCGCGAAAAGCATGTATTCTTGCTTAATACAGCGAAACAAGCTGTTTTAGACCGAAACGAGCTAAATCACAACACATCGGTATTACAAGTGTTCCACGTGATACTCGTCAAAACTTTTTCTCTTTTAACTGCGCGAAAAGCATGTATTCGTGCTTAATACAACGAAACAAGCTGTTTTTGACCGAAACGAGCTAAATCTGAACACATCGGTTTTACAAGTGTCTCTGATACGCGTCAAAACTTTTTCTTCTATAACTGCGCGTAAAGCATGTATTCGTGCTTAATACAACGAAACAAGCTGTTTTAGACCGAAACGAGCTAAATCTGAACACATCGGTTTTACAAGTGTTCCTCTGATACGCGTCAAAACTTTTTCTCTTATAACTGCGCGAAAAGCATGTATTCTTGCTTAATACAGCGAAACAAGTTGTTTTAGACCGAAACGAGCTAAATCACAACACATCGGTTTTACAAGTGTTCCTCTAATACGCGTCAAAACTTTTTCTCTTATAACTGCGCGAAAAGCATGTATTCTTGCTTAATACAGCGAAACAAGCTGTTTTAGACCGAAACGAGCTAAATCACAACACATCGGTTTTACAAGTGTTCCTCTGATACGCGTCAAAACTTTTTCTCTTATAACTGCGCGAAAAGCATGTATTCTTGCTTAATACAGCGAAAGAAGCTGTTTTAGACCGAAATGAGCTAAATCACAACACATCGGTTTACAAGTGTTCCTCTGATACGCGTCAAAACTTTCTCTCTTATAACGGCGCGAAAAGCATGTATTCTTGCTTAATACAGCGAAACAAGCTGTTTTAGACCGAAACGAGCTAAATCACAACACATCGGTATTACAAGTGTTCCACGTGATACTCGTCAAAACTTTTTCTCTTTTAACTGCGCGAAAAGCATGTATTCGTGCTTAATACAACGAAACAAGCTGTTTTTGACCGAAACGAGCTAAATCTAAACACATCGGTTTTACAAGTATCCACGTGATACTCGTCAAAACTTTTTCTCTTATAACTGCGCGAAAAGCATGTATTCTTGCTTAATACAACGAAACAAGCTGTTTTAGACCGAAACGAGCTAAATCACAACAAATCGGTTTTACAAGTGTCTCTCTAATACGCGTCAAAACTTTTTCTCTTATAACTGCGCGAAAAGCATGTATTCTTGCTTAATACAACGAAACAAGCTGTTTTAGACCGAAACGAGCTAAATCTGAACACATCGGTTTTACAAGTATCCACGTGATACTCGTCAAAACTTTTTCTCTTATAACTGCGCGAAAAGCATGTATTCTTGCTTAATACAGCGAAACAAGCTGTTTTAGACCGAAATGAGCTAAATCACAACACATCGGTTTTACAAGTGTTCCTCTGATACGCGTCAAAACTTTTTCTTTTTTAACTGCGCGAAAAGCATGTATTCTTGCTTAATACAGCGAATCAAGCTGTTTTAGACCGAAACGAGCTAAATCACAACACATCGGTATTACAAGTGTTCCACGTGATACTCGTCAAAACTTTTTCTCTTATAACTGCGCGAAAAGCATGTATTCGTGCTTAATACAACGAAACAAGCTGTTTTAGACCGAAACAAGCTAAATCTGAACACATCGGTTTTACAAGTATCCACGTGATACTCGTCAAAACTTTTTTTCTTATAACTGCGCGAAAAGCATGTATTCTTGCTTAATACAACGAAACAAGCTGTTTTAGACCGAAAAGAGCTAAATCACAACACATCGGTTTTACAAGTGTCTCTCTAATACGCGTCAAAACTTTTTCTCTTATAACTGCGCGAAAAGCATGTATTCTTGCTTAATACAGCGAAACAAGCTGTTTTAGACCAAAACGAGCTAAATCACAACACATCGGTTTTACAAGTGTTCCTCTGACACGCGTCAAATTTTTTTCTCTTATAACTGCGCGAAAATCATGTATTCTTGCTTAATACAGCGAAAGAAGCTGTTTTAGACCGAAACGAGCTAAATCACAACACATCGGTTTTACAAGTGTTCCTCTGATACGCGTCACCTCTTTTTTCTCTTATAGCTGTGCGAAAAGCATGTATTCGTGCTTAGTCCAACGAAACAAGCTGTTTTAGACCGAAACGAGGTAAATCTGAACACATCGGTTTTACAAGTGTCCCTGTGACACGCCTTTAAAGCTTTTTCTCTTATCACTTCGCGAAAAGCATGTATTTCTGCTTAATACAGCGAAACAAGCTGTTTTAGACCGAAACGAGCTAAATCACAACACATCGGTTTTACAATTGTTCCTCTGATACGCGTCTAAACGTTTTCTCTTATAACTGCGCGAAAAGCATGTATTCGTGCTTAATACAACGAAACAAGCTGTTTTGGACCAAAACGAGCTAAATCTGAACACATCGGTTTTCCAAGTGTCCATGTGATACGCGTCAAAACTTTTTCCCTTATAACTGCGCGAAAAGCATGTATTCGTGCTTAATACAACGAAACAAGCTGTTTTAGTCCGAAAAGAGATAAATCGGAACACATCGGTTTTACAAGTGTTTCTCTGATACGCGTCAAAACTTTTTCTCTTATAACTGCGCGAAAAGCATGTATTCTTGCTTAATACAACGAAACAAGCTGTTTTAGACCGAAACGAGCCAAATCACAACACATCGGTATTACGTGTTCCACGTGATACTCGTCAGAACCTTTTCTCTTATAACTGCGCGAAAAGCATGTATTCGTGCTTAATACAACGAAACAAGCTGTTTTAGACCGAAACGAGCTAAATCTCAACACATCGGTTTTACAAGTGTCCCTGTGACACGCGTCAAAACGTTTTCTCTTATAACTGCGCGAAAAGCATGTATTCTTGCTTAATACAACGAAACAAGCTGTTTTAGACCGAAATGAGCTAAATCACAACACATCGGTTTTACAAGTGTTCCTCTGATACGCGTCAAAACTTTTTCTCTTATAACTGCGCGAAAAGCATGTATTCTTGCTTAATACAGCCAAACAAGCTGTTTTAGACCGAAACGAGCTAAATCACAACACATCGGTATTACAAGTGTTCCACGTGATACTCGTCAAAACGTTTTCTCTTATAACTGCGCGAGAAGCATGTATTCGTGCTTAATACAACGAAACAAGCTGTTTTAGACCGAAACGAGCTAAATCTGAACACTTCGGTTTTACAAGTATCCACGTGATACTCGTCAAAACTTTTTCTCTTATAACTGCGCGAAAAGCATGTATTCTTGCATAATACAACGAAACAAGCTGTTTTAGACCGAAACGAGCTAAATCACAACACATCGGTTTTACAAGTGTCCCTGTGACACGCGTCAAAACTTTTTCTCTTATAACTGCGCGAAAAGCATGTATTCTTGCTTAATACAACGAAACAAGCTGTTTTAGACCGAAATGAGCTAAATCATAACACATCGGTTTTACAAGTGTCTCTCTAATAGGCGTCAAAACTTTTTCTTCTATAACTGCGCGAAAAGCATGTATTCTTGCTTAATACAACGAAACAAGCTGTTTTAGACCGAAACGAGCTAAATCACAACACATCGGTTTTATAAGTGTCTCTGATACGCGTCAAAACTTTTTCTTCTATAACTGCGCGTAAAGCATGTATTCGTGCTTAATACAACGAAACAAGCTGTTTTAGACCGAAACGAGCTAAATCTGAACACATCGGTTTTACAAGTGTTCCTCTGATACGCGTCAAAACTTTTTCTCCTATAACTGCGCGAAAAGCATGTATTCTTGCTTAATACAGCGAAACAAGCTGTTTTAGACCGAAACGAGCTAAATCACAACACATCGGTTTTACAAGTGTTCCTCTGATACGCGTCAAAACTTTTTCTCTTATAACTGCGCGAAAAGCATGTATTCTTGCTTAATACAGCGAAACAAGCTGTTTTAGACCGAAACGAGCTAAATCACAACACATCGGTTTTACAAGTGTTCCTCTGATACGCGTCAAAACTTTTTCTCTTATAACTGTGCGAAAAGCATGTATTCTTGCTTAATACAGCGAAACAAGCTGTTTTAGACCGAAACGAGCTAAATCACAACACATCGGTATTACAAGTGTTCCACGTGATACTCGTCAAAACTTTTTTTCTTATAACTGCGCGAAAAGCATGTATTCGTGCTTAATACAACGAAACAAGCTGTTTTAGACCGAAACGAGCTAAATCTGAACACATCGGTTTTACAAGTATCCACGTGATACTCGTCAAAACTTTTTCTCTTATAACTGCGCGAAAAGCATGTATTCTTGCTTAATACAACGAAACAAGCTGTTTTAGACCGAAACGAGCTAAATCACAACACATCGGTTTTACAAGTGTCTCTCTAATACGCGTCAAAACTTTTTCTCTTATAACTGCGCGAAAAGCATGTATTCTTGCTTAATACAACGACACAAGCTGTTTTAGACCGAAACGAGCTAAATCACAACACATCGGTTTTACAAGTGTGTCTGATACGCAAAGCTTTTTCTTCTATAACTGCGCGTAAAGCATGTATTCGTGCTTAATACAACGAAACAAGCTGTTTTAGACCGAAACGAGCTAAATCTGAACACATCGGTTTTACAACTGTTCCTCTGATACGCGTCAAAACTTTTTCTCTTATAACTGCGCGAAAAGCATGTATTCTTGCTTAATACAGCGAAACAAGTTGTTTTAGACCGAAACGAGCTAAATCACAACACATCGGTTTTACAAGTGTTCCTCTGATACGCGTCAAAACTTTTTCTCTTATAACTGCGCGAAAAGCATGTATTCTTGCTTAATACAGCGAAACAAGCTGTCTTAGACCGAAATGAGCTAAATCACAACACATCGGTTTACAAGTGTTCCTCTGATACGCGTCAAAACTTTTTCTCTTATAACGGCGCGAAAAGCATGTATTCTTGCTTAATACAGCGAAACAAGCTGTTTTAGACCGAAACGAGCTAAATCACAACACATCGGTATTACAAGTGTTCCACGTGATACTCGTCAAAACTTTTTCTCTTTTAACTGCGCGAAAAGCATGTATTCGTGCTTAATACAACGAAACAAGCTGTTTTTGACCGAAACGAGCTAAATCTGAACACATCGGTTTTACAAGTGTCTCTGATACGCGTCAAAACTTTTTCTTCTATAACTGCGCGTAAAGCATGTATTCGTGCTTAATACAACGAAACAAGCTGTTTTAGACCGAAACGAGCTAAATCTGAACACATCGGTTTTACAAGTGTTCCTCTGATACGCGTCAAAACTTTTTCTCTTATAACTGCGCGAAAAGCATGTATTCTTGCTTAATACAGCGAAACAAGTTGTTTTAGACCGAAACGAGCTAAATCACAACACATCGGTTTTACAAGTGTTCCTCTAATACGCGTCAAAACTTTTTCTCTTATAACTGCGCGAAAAGCATGTATTCTTGCTTAATACAGCGAAACAAGCTGTTTTAGACCGAAACGAGCTAAATCACAACACATCGGTTTTACAAGTGTTCCTCTGATACGCGTCAAAACTTTTTCTCTTATAACTGCGCGAAAAGCATGTATTCTTGCTTAATACAGCGAAACAAGCTGTTTTAGACCGAAATGAGCTAAATCACAACACATCGGTTTACAAGTGTTCCTCTGATACGCGTCAAAACTTTCTCTCTTATAACGGCGCGAAAAGCATGTATTCTTGCTTAATACAGCGAAACAAGCTGTTTTAGACCGAAACGAGCTAAATCACAACACATCGGTATTACAAGTGTTCCACGTGATACTCGTCAAAACTTTTTCTCTTTTAACTGCGCGAAAAGCATGTATTCGTGCTTAATACAACGAAACAAGCTGTTTTTGACCGAAACGAGCTAAATCTGAACACATCGGTTTTACAAGTATCCACGTGATACTCGTCAAAACTTTTTCTCTTATAACTGCGCGAAAAGCATGTATTCTTGCTTAATACAACGAAACAAGCTGTTTTAGACCGAAACGAGCTAAATCACAACAAATCGGTTTTACAAGTGTCTCTCTAATACGCGTCAAAACTTTTTCTCTTATAACTGCGCGAAAAGCATGTATTCTTGCTTAATACAACGAAACAAGCTGTTTTAGACCGAAACGAGCTAAATCTGAACACATCGGTTTTACAAGTATCCACGTGATACTCGTCAAAACTTTTTCTCTTATAACTGCGCGAAAAGCATGTATTCTTGCTTAATACAGCGAAACAAGCTGTTTTAGACCGAAATGAGCTAAATCACAACACATCGGTTTTACAAGTGTTCCTCTGATACGCGTCAAAACTTTTTCTTTTTTAACTGCGCGAAAAGCATGTATTCTTGCTTAATACAGCGAATCAAGCTGTTTTAGACCGAAACGAGCTAAATCACAACACATCGGTATTACAAGTGTTCCACGTGATACTCGTCAAAACTTTTTCTCTTATAACTGCGCGAAAAGCATGTATTCGTGCTTAATACAACGAAACAAGCTGTTTTAGACCGAAACAAGCTAAATCTGAACACATCGGTTTTACAAGTATCCACGTGATACTCTTCAAAACTTTTTCTCTTATAACTGCGCGAAAAGCATGTATTCTTGCTTAATACAACGAAACAAGCTGTTTTAGACCGAAAAGAGCTAAATCACAACACATCGGTTTTACAAGTGTCTCTCTAATACGCGTCAAAACTTTTTCTCTTATAACTGCGCGAAAAGCATGTATTCTTGCTTAATACAGCGAAACAAGCTGTTTTAGACCAAAACGAGCTAAATCACAACACATCGGTTTTACAAGTGTTCCTCTGACACGCGTCAAATTTTTTTCTCTTATAACTGCGCGAAAATCATGTATTCTTGCTTAATACAGCGAAAGAAGCTGTTTTAGACCGAAACGAGCTAAATCACAACACATCGGTTTTACAAGTGTTCCTCTGATACGCGTCAACTCTTTTTTCTCTTATAGCTGCGCGAAAAGCATGTATTCGTGCTTAGTCCAACGAAACAAGCTGTTTTAGACCGAAACGAGGTAAATCTGAACACATCGGTTTTACAAGTGTCCCTGTGACACGCCTTTAAAGCTTTTTCTCTTATCACTTCGCGAAAAGCATGTATTTCTGCTTAATACAGCGAAACAAGCTGTTTTAGACCGAAACGAGCTAAATCACAACACATCGGTTTTACAATTGTTCCTCTGATACGCGTCTAAACGTTTTCTCTTATAACTGCGCGAAAAGCATGTATTCGTGCTTAATACAACGAAACAAGCTGTTTTAGACCAAAACGAGCTAAATCTGAACACATCGGTTTTCCAAGTGTCCATGTGATACGCGTCAAAACTTTTTCCCTTATAACTGCGCGAAAAGCATGTATTCGTGCTTAATACAACGAAACAAGCTGTTTTAGTCCGAAAAGAGATAAATCTGAACACATCGGTTTTACAAGTGTTTCTCTGATACGCGTCAAAACTTTTTCTCTTATAACTGCGCGAAAAGCATGTATTCTTGCTTAATACAACGAAACAAGCTGTTTTAGACCGAAACGAGCCAAATCACAACACATCGGTATTACGTGTTCCACGTGATACTCGTCAGAACCTTTTCTCTTATAACTGCGCGAAAAGCATGTATTCGTGCTTAATACAACGAAACAAGCTGTTTTAGACCGAAACGAGCTAAATCTCAACACATCGGTTTTACAAGTGTCCCTGTGACACGCGTCAAAACGTTTTCTCTTATAACTGCGCGAAAAGCATGTATTCTTGCTTAATACAACGAAACAAGCTGTTTTAGACCGAAATGAGCTAAATCACAACTCATCGGTTTTACAAGTGTTCCTCTGATACGCGTCAAAACTTTTTCTCTTATAACTGCGCGAAAAGCATGTATTCTTGCCTAATACAGCCAAACAAGCTGTTTTAGACCGAAACGAGCTAAATCACAACACATCGGTATTACAAGTGTTCCACGTGATACTCGTCAAAACGTTTTCTCTTATAACGGCGCGAAAAGCATGTATTCGTGCTTAATACAACGAAACAAGCTGTTTTAGACCAAAACGAGCTAAATCTGAACACTTCGGTTTTACAAGTATCCACGTGATACTCGTCAAAACTTTTTCTCTTATAACTGCGCGAAAAGCATGTATTCTTGCATAATACAACGAAACAAGCTGTTTTAGACCGAAACGAGCTAAATCACAACACATCGGTTTTACAAGTGTCCCTGTGACACGCGTCAAAACTTTTTCTCTTATAACTGCGCGAAAAGCATGTATTCTTGCTTAATACAACGAAACAAGCTGTTTTAGACCGAAATGAGCTAAATCACAACACATCGGTTTACAAGTGTTCCTCTGATACGCGTCAAAACTTTCTCTCTTATAACGGCGCGAAAAGCATGTATTCGTGCTTAATACAACGAAACAAGCTGTTTTAGACCGAAACGAGCTAAATCTGAACACATCGGTTTTACAAGTGTTCCTCTGATACGCGTCAAAACTTTTTCTCTTATAACTGCGCGAAAAGCATGTATTCTTGCTTAATACAGCGAAACAAGTTGTTTTAGACCGAAACGAGCTAAATCACAACACATCGGTATTACGTGTTCCACGTGATACTCGTCAGAACCTTTTCTCTTATAACTGCGCGAAAAGCATGTATTCTTGCTTAATACAGCGAAACAGGCTGTTTTAGACCGAAACGAGCTAAATCACAACACATCGGTTTTACAAGTGTTCCTCTGATACGCGTCAAAACTTTTTCTCTTATAACTGCGCGAAAAGCATGTATTCTTGCTTAATACAGCGAAACAAGCTGTTTTAGACCGAAATGAGCTAAATCACAACACATCGGTTTACAAGTGTTCCTCTGATACGCGTCAAAACTTTCTCTCTTATAACGGCGCGAAAAGCATGTATTCTTGCTTAATACAGCGAAACAAGCTGTTTTAGACCGAAACGAGCTAAATCACAACACATCGGTATTACAAGTGTTCCACGTGATACTCGTCAAAACTTTTTCTCTTTTAACTGCGCGAAAAGCATGTATTCGTGCTTAATACAACGAAACAAGCTGTTTTTGACCGAAACGAGCTAAATCTGAACACATCGGTTTTACAAGTATCCACGTGATACTCGTCAAAACTTTTTCTCTTATAACTGCGCGAAAAGCATGTATTCTTGCTTAATACAACGAAACAAGCTGTTTTAGACCGAAACGAGCTAAATCACAACAAATCGGTTTTACAAGTGTCTCTCTAATACGCGTCAAAACTTTTTCTCTTATAACTGCGCGAAAAGCATGTATTCTTGCTTAATACAACGAAACAAGCTGTTTTAGACCGAAACGAGCTAAATCTGAACACATCGGTTTTACAAGTATCCACGTGATACTCGTCAAAACTTTTTCTCTTATACCTGCGCGAAAAGCATGTATTCTTGCTTAATACAGCGAAACAAGCTGTTTTAGACCGAAATGAGCTAAATCACAACACATCGGTTTTACAAGTGTTCCTCTGATACGCGTCAAAACTTTTTCTTTTTTAACTGCGCGAAAAGCATGTATTCTTGCTTAATACAGCGAATCAAGCTGTTTTAGACCGAAACGAGCTAAATCACAACACATCGGTATTACAAGTGTTCCACGTGATACTCGTCAAAACTTTTTCTCTTATAACTGCGCGAAAAGCATGTATTCGTGCTTAATACAACGAAACAAGCTGTTTTAGACCGAAACAAGCTAAATATGAACACATCGGTTTTACAAGTATCCACGTGATACTCGTCAAAACTTTTTCTCTTATAACTGCGCGAAAAGCATGTATTCTTGCTTAATACAACGAAACAAGCTGTTTTAGACCGAAAAGAGCTAAATCACAACACATCGGTTTTACAAGTGTCTCTCTAATACGCGTCAAAACTTTTTCTCTTATAACTGCGCGAAAAGCATGTATTCTTGCTTAATACAGCGAAACAAGCTGTTTTAGACCAAAACGAGCTAAATCACAACACATCGGTTTTACAAGTGTTCCTCTGACACGCGTCAAATTTTTTTCTCTTATAACTGCGCGAAAATCATGTATTCTTGCTTAATACAGCGAAAGAAGCTGTTTTAGACCGAAACGAGCTAAATCACAACACATCGGTTTTACAAGTGTTCCTCTGATACGCGTCAACTCTTTTTTCTCTTATAGCTGCGCGAAAAGCATGTATTCGTGCTTAGTCCAACGAAACAAGCTGTTTTAGACCGAAACGAGGTAAATCTGAACACATCGGTTTTACAAGTGTCCCTGTGACACGCCTTTAAAGCTTTTTCTCTTATCACTTCGCGAAAAGCATGTATTTCTGCTTAATACAGCGAAACAAGCTGTTTTAGACCGAAACGAGCTAAATCACAACACATCGGTTTTACAATTGTTCCTCTGATACGCGTCTAAACGTTTTCTCTTATAACTGCGCGAAAAGCATGTATTCGTGCTTAATACAACGAAACAAGCTGTTTTAGACCAAAACGAGCTAAATCTGAACACATCGGTTTTCCAAGTGTCCATGTGATACGCGTCAAAACTTTTTCCCTTATAACTGCGCGAAAAGCATGTATTCGTGCTTAATACAACGAAACAAGCTGTTTTAGTCCGAAAAGAGATAAATGTGAACACATCGGTTTTACAAGTGTTTCTCTGATACGCGTCAAAACTTTTTCTCTTATAACTGCGCGAAAAGCATGTATTCTTGCTTAATACAACGAAACAAGCTGTTTTAGACCGAAACGAGCCAAATCACAACACATCGGTATTACGTGTTCCACGTGATACTCGTCAGAACCTTTTCTCTTATAACTGCGCGAAAAGCATGTATTCGTGCTTAATACAACGAAACAAGCTGTTTTAGACCGAAACGAGCTAAATCTCAACACATCGGTTTTACAAGTGTCCCTGTGACACGCGTCAAAACGTTTTCTCTTATAACAGCGCGAAAAGCATGTATTCTTGCTTAATACAACGAAACAAGCTGTTTTAGACCGAAATGAGCTAAATCACAACTCATCGGTTTTACAAGTGTTCCTCTGATACGCGTCAAAACTTTTTCTCTTATAACTGCGCGAAAAGCATGTATTCTTGCTTAATACAGCCAAACAAGCTGTTTTAGACCGAAACGAGCTAAATCACAACACATCGGTATTACAAGTGTTCCACGTGATACTCGTCAAAACGTTTTCTCTTATAACTGCGCGAAAAGCATGTATTCGTGCTTAATACAACGAAACAAGCTGTTTTAGACCGAAACGAGCTAAATCTGAACACTTCGGTTTTACAAGTATCCACGTGATACTCGTCAAAACTTTTTCTCTTATAACTGCGCGAAAAGCATGTATTCTTGCATAATACAACGAAACAAGCTGTTTTAGACCGAAACGAGCTAAATCACAACACATCGGTTTTACAAGTGTCCCTGTGACACGCGTCAAAACTTTTTCTCTTATAACTGCGCGAAAAGCATGTATTCTTGCTTAATACAACGAAACAAGCTGTTTTAGACCGAAATGAGCTAAATCATAACACATCGGTTTTACAAGTGTCTCTCTAATAGGCGTCAAAACTTTTTCTTCTATAACTGCGCGAAAAGCATGTATTCTTGCTTAATACAACGAAACAAGCTGTTTTAGACCGAAACGAGCTAAATCACAACACATCGGTTTTACAAGTGTCTCTGATACGCGTCAAAACTTTTTCTTCTATAACTGCGCGTAAAGCATGTATTCGTGCTTAATACAACGAAACAAGCTGTTTTAGACCGAAACGAGCTAAATCTGAACACATCGGTTTTACAAGTGTTCCTCTGATACGCGTCAAAACTTTTTCTCCTATAACTGCGCGAAAAGCATGTATTCTTGCTTAATACAGCGAAACAAGCTGTTTTAGACCGAAACGAGCTAAATCACAACACATCGGTTTTACAAGTGTTCCTCTGATACGCGTCAAAACTTTTTCTCTTATAACTGCGCGAAAAGCATGTATTCTTGCTTAATACAGCGAAACAAGCTGTTTTAGACCGAAACGAGCTAAATCACAACACATCGGTTTTACAAGTGTTCCTCTGATACGCGTCAAAACTTTTTCTCTTATAACGGCGCGAAAAGCATGTATTCTTGCTTAATACAGCGAAACAAGCTGTTTTAGACCGAATCGAGCTAAATCACAACACATCGGTATTACAAGTGTTCCACGTGATACTCGCCAAAACTTTTTCTCTTTTAACTGCGCGAAAAGCATGTATTCGTGCTTAATACAACGAAACAAGCTGTTTTAGACCGAAACGAGCTAAATCTGAACACATCGGTTTTACAAGTATCCACGTGATACTCGTCAAAACTTTTTCTCTTATAACTGCGCGAAAAGCATGAATTCTTGCTTAATACAACGAAACAAGCTGTTTTAGACCGAAACGAGCTAAATCACAACACATCGGTTTTACAAGTGTCTCTCTAATACGCGTCAAAACTTTTTCTCCTATAACTGCGCGAAAAGCATGTATTCTTGCTTAATACAACGAAACAAGCTGTTTTAGACCGAAACGAGCTAAATCTGAACACATCGGTTTTACAAGTATCCACGTGATACTCGTCAAAACTTTTTCTCTTATAACTGCGCGAAAAGCATGTATTCTTGCTTAATACAGCGAAACAAGCTGTTTTAGACCGAAATGAGCTAAATCACAACACATCGGTTTTACAAGTGTTCCTCTGATACGCGTCAAAACGTTTTCTTTTATAACTGCTCGAAAAGCATGTATTCTTGCTTAATACAGCGAATAAAGTTGTTTTAGACCGAAACGAGCTAAATCACAACACATCGGTATTACAAGTGTTCCACGTGATACTCGTCAAAACTTTTTCTCTTATAACTGCGCGAAAAGCATGTATTCTTGCTTAATACAGCGAAACAAGCTGTTTTAGACCGAAACGAGCTAAATCACAACACATCGGTATTACAAGTGTTCCACGTGATACTCGTCAAAACTTTTTCTCTTTTAACTGCGCGAAAAGCATGTATTCATGCTTAATACAACGAAACAAGCTGTTTTTGACCGAAACGAGCTAAATCTGAACACATCGGTTTTACAAGTATCCACGTGATATTCGTCAAAACGTTTTCTCTTATAACTGCGCGAAAAGCATGTATTCTTGCTTAATACAACGAAACAAGCTGTTTTAGACCGAAACGAGCTAAATCACAACACATCGGTTTTACAAGTGTTCCTCTGATACGCGTCAAAACTTTTTCTCTTATAACTGCGCGAAAAGCATGTATTCTTGCTTAATACAGCGAAACAAGCTGTTTTAGACCGAAACGAGCTAAATCACAACACATCGGTTTTACAAGTGTTCCTCTGATACGCGTCAAAACTTTTTCTCTTATAACTGTGCGAAAAGCATGTATTCTTGCTTAATACAGCGAAACAAGCTGTTTTAGACCGAAACGAGCTAAATCACAACACATCGGTATTACAAGTGTTCCACGTGATACTCGTCAAAACTTTTTTTCTTATAACTGCGCGAAAAGCATGTATTCGTGCTTAATACAACGAAACAAGCTGTTTTAGACCGAAACGAGCTAAATCTGAACACATCGGTTTTACAAGTATCCACGTGATACTCGTCAAAACTTTTTCTCTTATAACTGCGCGAAAAGCATGTATTCTTGCTTAATACAACGAAACAAGCTGTTTTAGACCGAAACGAGCTAAATCACAACACATCGGTTTTACAAGTGTCTCTCTAATACGCGTCAAAACTTTTTCTCTTATAACTGCGCGAAAAGCATGTATTCTTGCTTAATTCAACGACACAAGCTGTTTTAGACCGAGACGAGCTAAATCACAACACATCGGTTTTACAAGTGTGTCTGATACGCAAAGCTTTTTCTTCTATATCTGCGCGTAAAGCATGTATTCGTGCTTAATACAACGAAACAAGCTGTTTTAGACCGAAACGAGCTAAATCTGAACACATCGGTTTTACAAGTGTTCCTCTGATACGCGTCAAAACTTTTTCTCTTATAACTGCGCGAAAAGCATGTATTCTTGCTTAATACAGCCAAACAAGTTGTTTTAGACCGAAACGAGCTAAATCACAACACATCGGTTTTACAAGTGTTCCTCTGATACGCGTCAAAACTTTTTCTCTTATAACTGCGCGAAAAGCATGTATTCTTGCTTAATACAGCGAAACAAGCTGTTTTAGACCGAAACGAGCTAAATCACAACACATCGGTTGTACAAGTGTTCCTCTGATAGGCGTCAAAACTTTTTCTCTTATAACTGCGCGAAAAGCTTGTATTCTTGCTTAATACAGCGAAACAAGCTGTTTTAGACCGAAATGAGCTAAATCACAACACATCGGTTTTACAAGTGTTCCTCTGATACGCGTCAAAACTTTTTCTCTTATAACGGCGCGAAAAGCATGTATTCTTGCTTAATACAGCGAAACAAGCTGTTTTAGACCGAATCGAGCTAAATCACAACACACCGGTATTACAAGTGTTCCACGTGATACTCGTCAAAACTTTTTCTCTTTTAACTGCGCGAAAAGCATGTATTCGTGCTTAATACAACGAAACAAGCTGTTTTAGACCGAAACGAGCTAAATCTGAACACATCGGTTTTACAAGTATCCACGTGATACTCGTCAAAACTTTTTCTCTTATAACTGCGCGAAAAGCATGTATTCTTGCTTAATACAACGAAACAAGCTGTTTTAGACCGAAACGAGCTAAATCACAACACATCGGTTTTACAAGTGTCTCTCTAATACGCGTCAAAACTTTTTCTCTTATAACTGCGCGAAAAGCATGTATTCTTGCTTAATACAACGAAACAAGCTGTTTTAGACCGAAACGAGCTAAATCTGAACACATCGGTTTTACAAGTATCCACGTGATACTCGTCAAAACTTTTTCTCTTATAACTGCGCGAAAAGCATGTATTCTTGCTTAATACAGCGAAACAAGCTGTTTTAGACCGAAATGAGCTAAATCACAACACATCGGTTTTACAAGTGTTCCTCTGATACGCGTCAAAACTTTTTCTTTTATAACTGCGCGAAAAGCATGTATTCTTGCTTAATACAGCGAATCAAGTTGTTTTAGACCGAAACGAGGTAAATCACAACACATCGGTATTAAAAGTGTTCCACGTGATACTCGTCAAAACTTTTTCTCTTATAACTGCGCGAAAAGCATGTATTCTTGCTTAATACAGCGAAACAAGCTGTTTTAGACCGAAACGAGCTAAATCACAACACATCGGTATTACAAGTGTTCCACGTGATACTCGTCAAAACTTTTTCTCTTTTAACTGCGCGAAAAGCATGTATTCATGCTTAATACAACGAAACAAGCTGTTTTTGACCGAAACGAGCTAAATCTGAACACATCGGTTTTACAAGTATCCACGTGATATTCGTCAAAACTTTTTCTCTTATAACTGCGCGAAAAGCATGTATTCTTGCTTAATACAACGAAACAAGCTGTTTTAGACCGAAACGAGCTAAATCACAACACATCGGTATTACAAGTGTTCCACGTGATACTCGTCAAAACTTTTTCTCTTATAACTGCGCGAAAAGCATGTATTCTTGCTTAATACAGCGAAACAAGCTGTTTTAGACCGAAACGAGCTAAATCACAACACATCGGTATTACAAGTGTTCCACGTGATACTCGTCAAAACTTTTTCTCTTTTAACTGCGCGAAAAGCATGTATTCATGCTTAATACAACGAAACAAGCTGTTTTTGACCGAAACGAGCTAAATCTGAACACATCGGTTTTACAAGTATCCACGTGATATTCGTCAAAACTTTTTCTCTTATAACTGCGCGAAAAGCATGTATTCTTGCTTAATACAACGAAACAAGCTGTTTTAGACCGAAACGAGCTAAATCACAACACATCTGTTTTACAAGTGTTCCTCTGATACGCGTCAAAACTTTTTCTCTTATAACTGCGCGAAAAGCATGTATTCTTGCTTAATACAGCGAAACAAGCTGTTTTAGACCGAAACGAGCTAAATCACAACACATCGGTTTTACAAGTGTTCCTCTGATACGCGTCAAAACTTTTTCTCTTATAACTGTGCGAAAAGCATGTATTCTTGCTTAATACAGCGAAACAAGCTGTTTTAGACCGAAACGAGCTAAATCACAACACATCGGTATTACAAGTGTTCCACGTGATACTCGTCAAAACTTTTTTTCTTATAACTGCGCGAAAAGCATGTATTCGTGCTTAATACAACGAAACAAGCTGTTTTAGACCGAAACGAGCTAAATCTGAACACATCGGTTTTGCAAGTATCCACGTGATACTCGTCAAAACTTTTTCTCTTATAACTGCGCGAAAAGCATGTATTCTTGCTTAATACAACGAAACAAGCTGTTTTAGACCGAAACGAGCTAAATCACAACACATCGGTTTTACAAGTGTCTCTCTAATACGCGTCAAAACTTTTTCTCTTATAACTGCGCGAAAAGCATGTATTCTTGCTTAATTCAACGACACAAGCTGTTTTAGACCGAAACGAGCTAAATCACAACACATCGGTTTTACAAGTGTGTCTGATACGCAAAGCTTTTTCTTCTATATCTGCGCGTAAAGCATGTATTCGTGCTTAATACAACGAAACAAGCTGTTTTAGACCGAAACGAGCTAAATCTGAACACATCGGTTTTACAAGTGTTCCTCTGATACGCGTCAAAACTTTTTCTCTTATAACTGCGCGAAAAGCATGTATTCTTGCTTAATACAGCCAAACAAGTTGTTTTAGACCGAAACGAGCTAAATCACAACACATCGGTTTTACAAGTGTTCCTCTGATACGCGTCAAAACTTTTTCTCTTATAACTGCGCGAAAAGCATGTATTCTTGCTTAATACAGCGAAACAAGCTGTTTTAGACCGAAACGAGCTAAATCACAACACATCGGTTTTACAAGTGTTCCTCTGATAGGCGTCAAAACTTTTTCTCTTATAACTGCGCGAAAAGCTTGTATTCTTGCTTAATACAGCGAAACAAGCTGTTTTAGACCGAAATGAGCTAAATCACAACACATCGGTTTTACAAGTGTTCCTCTGATACGCGTCAAAACTTTTTCTCTTATAACGGCGCGAAAAGCATGTATTCTTGCTTAATACAGCGAAACAAGCTGTTTTAGACCGAATCGAGCTAAATCACAACACACCGGTATTACAAGTGTTCCACGTGATACTCGTCAAAACTTTTTCTCTTTTAACTGCGCGAAAAGCATGTATTCGTGCTTAATACAACGAAACAAGCTGTTTTAGACCGAAACGAGCTAAATCTGAACACATCGGTTTTACAAGTATCCACGTGATACTCGTCAAAACTTTTTCTCTTATAACTGCGCGAAAAGCATGTATTCTTGCTTAATACAACGAAACAAGCTGTTTTAGACCGAAACGAGCTAAATCACAACACATCGGTTTTACAAGTGTCTCTCTAATACGCGTCAAAACTTTTTCTCTTATAACTGCGCGAAAAGCATGTATTCTTGCTTAATACAACGAAACAAGCTGTTTTAGACCGAAACGAGCTAAATCTGAACACATCGGTTTTACAAGTATCCACGTGATACTCGTCAAAACTTTTTCTCTTATAACTGCGCGAAAAGCATGTATTCTTGCTTAATACAGCGAAACAAGCTGTTTTAGACCGAAATGAGCTAAATCACAACACATCGGTTTTACAAGTGTTCCTCTGATAGGCGTCAAAACTTTTTCTTTTATAACTGCGCGAAAAGCATGTATTCTTGCTTAATACAGCGAATCAAGTTGTTTTAGACCGAAACGAGGTAAATCACAACACATCGGTATTACAAGTGTTCCACGTGATACTCGTCAAAACTTTTTCTCTTATAACTGCGCGAAAAGCATGTATTCTTGCTTAATACAGCGAAACAAGCTGTTTTAGACCGAAACGAGCTAAATCACAACACATCGGTATTACAAGTGTTCCACGTGATACTCGTCAAAACTTTTTCTCTTTTAACTGCGCGAAAAGCATGTATTCATGCTTAATACAACGAAACAAGCTGTTTTTGACCGAAACGAGCTAAATCTGAACACATCGGTTTTACAAGTATCCACGTGATATTCGTCAAAACTTTTTCTCTTATAACTGCGCGAAAAGCATGTATTCTTGCTTAATACAACGAAACAAGCTGTTTTAGACCGAAACGAGCTAAATCACAACACATCGGTTTTACAAGTGTTCCTCTGATACGCGTCAAAACTTTTTCTCTTATAACTGCGCGAAAAGCATGTATTCTTGCTTAATACAGCGAAACAAGCTGTTTTAGACCGAAACGAGCTAAATCACAACACATCGGTTTTACAAGTGTTCCACGTGATACTCGTCAAAACTTTTTTTCTTATAACTGCGCGAAAAGCATGTATTCTTGCTTAATACAACGAAACAAGCTGTTTTAGACCGAAACGAGCTAAATCACAACACATCGGTTTTACAAGTGTCTCTCTAATACGCGTCAAAACTTTTTCTCTTATAACTGCGCGAAAAGCATGTATTCTTGCTTAATACAACGACACAAGCTGTTTTAGACCGAAACGAGCTAAATCACAACACATCGGTTTTACAAGTGTGTCTGATACGCAAAGCTTTTTCTTCTATAACTGCGCGTAAAGCATGTATTCGTGCTTAATACAACGAAACAAGCTGTTTTAGACCGAAACGAGCTAAATCTGAACACATCGGTTTTACAAGTGTTCCTCTGATACGCGTCAAACCTTTTTCTCTTATAACTGCGCGAAAAGCATGTATTCTTGCTTAATACAGCGAAACAAGTTGTTTTAGACCGAAACGAGCTAAATCACAACACATCGGTTTTACAAGTGTTCCTCTGATACGCGTCAAAACTTTTTCTCTTATAACTGCGCGAAAAGCATGTATTCTTGCTTAATACAGCGAAACAAGCTGTTTTAGACCGAAACGAGCTAAATCACAACACATCGGTTTTACAAGTGTTCCTCTGATAGGCGTCAAAACTTTTTCTCTTATAACTGCGCGAAAAGCTTGTATTCTTGCTTAATACAGCGAAACAAGCTGTTTTAGACCGAAATGAGCTAAATCACAACACATCGGTTTTACAAGTGTTCCTCTGATACGCGTCAAAACTTTTTCTCTTATAACGGCGCGAAAAGCATGTATTCTTGCTTAATACAACGAAACAAGCTGTTTTAGACCGAAACGAGCTAAATCTGAACACATCGGTTTTACAAGTATCCACGTGATACTCGTCAAAACTTTTTCTCTTATAACTGCGCGAAAAGCATGTATTCTTTCTTAATACAACGAAACAAGCTGTTTTAGACCGAAACGAGCTAAATCACAACACATCTGTTTTACAAGTGTTCCTCTGATACGCGTCAAAACTTTTTCTCTTATAACTGCGCGAAAAGCATGTATTCTTGCTTAATACAGCGAAACAAGCTGTTTTAGACCGAAACGAGCTAAATCACAACACATCGGTTTTACAAGTGTTCCTCTGATACGCGTCAAAACTTTTTCTCTTATAACTGTGCGAAAAGCATGTATTCTTGCTTAATACAGCGAAACAAGCTGTTTTAGACCGAAACGAGCTAAATCACAACACATCGGTATTACAAGTGTTCCACGTGATACTCGTCAAAACTTTTTTTCTTATAACTGCGCGAAAAGCATGTATTCGTGCTTAATACAACGAAACAAGCTGTTTTAGACCGAAACGAGCTAAATCTGAACACATCGGTTTTACAAGTATCCACGTGATACTCGTCAAAACTTTTTCTCTTATAACTGCGCGAAAAGCATGTATTCTTGCTTAATACAACGAAACAAGCTGTTTTAGACCGAAACGAGCTAAATCACAACACATCGGTTTTACAAGTGTCTCTCTAATACGCGTCAAAACTTTTTCTCTTATAACTGCGCGAAAAGCATGTATTCTTGCTTAATTCAACGACACAAGCTGTTTTAGACCGAAACGAGCTAAATCACAACACATCGGTTTTACAAGTGTGTCTGATACGCAAAGCTTTTTCTTCTATATCTGCGCGTAAAGCATGTATTCGTGCTTAATACAACGAAACAAGCTGTTTTAGACCGAAACGAGCTAAATCTGAACACATCGGTTTTACAAGTGTTCCTCTGATACGCGTCAAAACTTTTTCTCTTATAACTGCGCGAAAAGCATGTATTCTTGCTTAATACAGCCAAACAAGTTGTTTTAGACCGAAACGAGCTAAATCACAACACATCGGTTTTACAAGTGTTCCTCTGATACGCGTCAAAACTTTTTCTCTTATAACTGCGCGAAAAGCATGTATTCTTGCTTAATACAGCGAAACAAGCTGTTTTAGACCGAAACGAGCTAAATCACAACACATCGGTTTTACAAGTGTTCCTCTGATAGGCGTCAAAACTTTTTCTCTTATAACTGCGCGAAAAGCTTGTATTCTTGCTTAATACAGCGAAACAAGCTGTTTTAGACCGAAATGAGCTAAATCACAACACATCGGTTTTACAAGTGTTCCTCTGATACGCGTCAAAACTTTTTCTCTTATAACGGCGCGAAAAGCATGTATTCTTGCTTAATACAGCGAAACAAGCTGTTTTAGACCGAATCGAGCTAAATCACAACACACCGGTATTACAAGTGTTCCACGTGATACTCGTCAAAACTTTTTCTCTTTTAACTGCGCGAAAAGCATGTATTCGTGCTTAATACAACGAAACAAGCTGTTTTAGACCGAAACGAGCTAAATCTGAACACATCGGTTTTACAAGTATCCACGTGATACTCGTCAAAACTTTTTCTCTTATAACTGCGCGAAAAGCATGTATTCTTGCTTAATACAACGAAACAAGCTGTTTTAGACCGAAACGAGCTAAATCACAACACATCGGTTTTACAAGTGTTCCTCTGATACGCGTCAAAACTTTTTCTCTTATAACTGCGCGAAAAGCATGTATTCTTGCTTAATACAGCGAAACAAGCTGTTTTAGACCGAAACGAGCTAAATCACAACACATCGGTTTTACAAGTGTTCCACGTGATACTCGTCAAAACTTTTTTTCTTATAACTGCGCGAAAAGCATGTATTCTTGCTTAATACAACGAAACAAGCTGTTTTAGACCGAAACGAGCTAAATCACAACACATCGGTTTTACAAGTGTCTCTCTAATACGCGTCAAAACTTTTTCTCTTATAACTGCGCGAAAAGCATGTATTCTTGCTTAATACAACGACACAAGCTGTTTTAGACCGAAACGAGCTAAATCACAACACATCGGTTTTACAAGTGTGTCTGATACGCAAAGCTTTTTCTTCTATAACTGCGCGTAAAGCATGTATTCGTGCTTAATACAACGAAACAAGCTGTTTTAGACCGAAACGAGCTAAATCTGAACACATCGGTTTTACAAGTGTTCCTCTGATACGCGTCAAACCTTTTTCTCTTATAACTGCGCGAAAAGCATGTATTCTTGCTTAATACAGCGAAACAAGTTGTTTTAGACCGAAACGAGCTAAATCACAACACATCGGTTTTACAAGTGTTCCTCTGATACGCGTCAAAACTTTTTCTCTTATAACTGCGCGAAAAGCATGTATTCTTGCTTAATACAGCGAAACAAGCTGTTTTAGACCGAAACGAGCTAAATCACAACACATCGGTTTTACAAGTGTTCCTCTGATAGGCGTCAAAACTTTTTCTCTTATAACTGCGCGAAAAGCTTGTATTCTTGCTTAATACAGCGAAACAAGCTGTTTTAGACCGAAATGAGCTAAATCACAACACATCGGTTTTACAAGTGTTCCTCTGATACGCGTCAAAACTTTTTCTCTTATAACGGCGCGAAAAGCATGTATTCTTGCTTAATACAACGAAACAAGCTGTTTTAGACCGAAACGAGCTAAATCTGAACACATCGGTTTTACAAGTATCCACGTGATACTCGTCAAAACTTTTTCTCTTATAACTGCGCGAAAAGCATGTATTCTTTCTTAATACAACGAAACAAGCTGTTTTAGACCGAAACGAGCTAAATCACAACACATCTGTTTTACAAGTGTTCCTCTGATACGCGTCAAAACTTTTTCTCTTATAACTGCGCGAAAAGCATGTATTCTTGCTTAATACAGCGAAACAAGCTGTTTTAGACCGAAACGAGCTAAATCACAACACATCGGTTTTACAAGTGTTCCTCTGATACGCGTCAAAACTTTTTCTCTTATAACTGTGCGAAAAGCATGTATTCTTGCTTAATACAGCGAAACAAGCTGTTTTAGACCGAAACGAGCTAAATCACAACACATCGGTATTACAAGTGTTCCACGTGATACTCGTCAAAACTTTTTTTCTTATAACTGCGCGAAAAGCATGTATTCGTGCTTAATACAACGAAACAAGCTGTTTTAGACCGAAACGAGCTAAATCTGAACACATCGGTTTTACAAGTATCCACGTGATACTCGTCAAAACTTTTTCTCTTATAACTGCGCGAAAAGCATGTATTCTTGCTTAATACAACGAAACAAGCTGTTTTAGACCGAAACGAGCTAAATCACAACACATCGGTTTTACAAGTGTCTCTCTAATACGCGTCAAAACTTTTTCTCTTATAACTGCGCGAAAAGCATGTATTCTTGCTTAATTCAACGACACAAGCTGTTTTAGACCGAAACGAGCTAAATCACAACACATCGGTTTTACAAGTGTGTCTGATACGCAAAGCTTTTTCTTCTATATCTGCGCGTAAAGCATGTATTCGTGCTTAATACAACGAAACAAGCTGTTTTAGACCGAAACGAGCTAAATCTGAACACATCGGTTTTACAAGTGTTCCTCTGATACGCGTCAAAACTTTTTCTCTTATAACTGCGCGAAAAGCATGTATTCTTGCTTAATACAGCCAAACAAGTTGTTTTAGACCGAAACGAGCTAAATCACAACACATCGGTTTTACAAGTGTTCCTCTGATACGCGTCAAAACTTTTTCTCTTATAACTGCGCGAAAAGCATGTATTCTTGCTTAATACAGCGAAACAAGCTGTTTTAGACCGAAACGAGCTAAATCACAACACATCGGTTTTACAAGTGTTCCTCTGATAGGCGTCAAAACTTTTTCTCTTATAACTGCGCGAAAAGCTTGTATTCTTGCTTAATACAGCGAAACAAGCTGTTTTAGACCGAAATGAGCTAAATCACAACACATCGGTTTTACAAGTGTTCCTCTGATACGCGTCAAAACTTTTTCTCTTATAACGGCGCGAAAAGCATGTATTCTTGCTTAATACAGCGAAACAAGCTGTTTTAGACCGAATCGAGCTAAATCACAACACACCGGTATTACAAGTGTTCCACGTGATACTCGTCAAAACTTTTTCTCTTTTAACTGCGCGAAAAGCATGTATTCGTGCTTAATACAACGAAACAAGCTGTTTTAGACCGAAACGAGCTAAATCTGAACACATCGGTTTTACAAGTATCCACGTGATACTCGTCAAAACTTTTTCTCTTATAACTGCGCGAAAAGCATGTATTCTTGCTTAATACAACGAAACAAGCTGTTTTAGACCGAAACGAGCTAAATCACAACACATCGGTTTTACAAGTGTCTCTCTAATACGCGTCAAAACTTTTTCTCTTATAACTGCGCGAAAAGCATGTATTCTTGCTTAATACAACGAAACAAGCTGTTTTAGACCGAAACGAGCTAAATCTGAACACATCGGTTTTACAAGTATCCACGTGATACTCGTCAAAACTTTTTCTCTTATAACTGCGCGAAAAGCATGTATTCTTGCTTAATACAGCGAAACAAGCTGTTTTAGACCGAAATGAGCTAAATCACAACACATCGGTTTTACAAGTGTTCCTCTGATACGCGTCAAAACTTTTTCTTTTATAACTGCGCGAAAAGCATGTATTCTTGCTTAATACAGCGAATCAAGTTGTTTTAGACCGAAACGAGGTAAATCACAACACATCGGTATTACAAGTGTTCCACGTGATACTCGTCAAAACTTTTTCTCTTATAACTGCGCGAAAAGCATGTATTCTTGCTTAATACAGCGAAACAAGCTGTTTTAGACCGAAACGAGCTAAATCACAACACATCGGTATTACAAGTGTTCCACGTGATACTCGTCAAAACTTTTTCTCTTTTAACTGCGCGAAAAGCATGTATTCATGCTTAATACAACGAAACAAGCTGTTTTTGACCGAAACGAGCTAAATCTGAACACATCGGTTTTACAAGTATCCACGTGATATTCGTCAAAACTTTTTCTCTTATAACTGCGCGAAAAGCATGTATTCTTGCTTAATACAACGAAACAAGCTGTTTTAGACCGAAACGAGCTAAATCACAACACATCGGTTTTACAAGTGTTCCTCTGATACGCGTCAAAACTTTTTCTCTTATAACTGCGCGAAAAGCATGTATTCTTGCTTGATACAGCGAAACAAGCTGTTTTAGACCGAAACGAGCTAAATCACAACACATCGGTTTTACAAGTGTTCCTCTGATACGCGTCAAAACTTTTTCTCTTATAACTGCGCGAAAAGCATGTATTCTTGCTTAATACAGCGAAACAAGCTGTTTTAGACCGAAACGAGCTAAATCACAACACATCGGTATTACAAGTGTTCCACGTGATACTCGTCAAAACTTTTTTTCTTATAACTGCGCGAAAAGCATGTATTCTTGCTTAATACAACGAAACAAGCTGTTTTAGACCGAAACGAGCTAAATCACAACACATCGGTTTTACAAGTGTCTCTCTAATACGCGTCAAAACTTTTTCTCTTATAACTGCGCGAAAAGCATGTATTCTTGCTTAATACAACGACACAAGCTGTTTTAGACCGAAACGAGCTAAATCACAACACATCGGTTTTACAAGTGTGTCTGATACGCAAAGCTTTTTCTTCTATAACTGCGCGTAAAGCATGTATTCGTGCTTAATACAACGAAACAAGCTGTTTTAGACCGAAACGAGCTAAATCTGAACACATCGGTTTTACAAGTGTTCCTCTGATACGCGTCAAACCTTTTTCTCTTATAACTGCGCGAAAAGCATGTATTCTTGCTTAATACAGCGAAACAAGTTGTTTTAGACCGAAACGAGCTAAATCACAACACATCGGTTTTACAAGTGTTCCTCTGATACGCGTCAAAACTTTTTCTCTTATAACTGCGCGAAAAGCATGTATTCTTGCTTAATACAGCGAAACAAGCTGTTTTAGACCGAAACGAGCTAAATCACAACACATCGGTTTTACAAGTGTTCCTCTGATAGGCGTCAAAACTTTTTCTCTTATAACTGCGCGAAAAGCTTGTATTCTTGCTTAATACAGCGAAACAAGCTGTTTTAGACCGAAATGAGCTAAATCACAACACATCGGTTTTACAAGTGTTCCTCTGATACGCGTCAAAACTTTTTCTCTTATAACGGCGCGAAAAGCATGTATTCTTGCTTAATACAACGAAACAAGCTGTTTTAGACCGAAACGAGCTAAATCTGAACACATCGGTTTTACAAGTATCCACGTGATACTCGTCAAAACTTTTTCTCTTATAACTGCGCGAAAAGCATGTATTCTTTCTTAATACAACGAAACAAGCTGTTTTAGACCGAAACGAGCTAAATCACAACACATCGGTTTTACAAGTGTCTCTCTAATACGCGTCAAAACTTTTTCTCTTATAACTGCGCGAAAAGCATGTATTCTTGCTTAATACAACGAAACAAGCTGTTTTAGACCGAAACGAGCTAAATCTGAACACATCGGTTTTACAAGTATCCACGTGATACTCGTCAAAACTTTTTCTCTTATAACTGCGCGAAAAGCATGTATTATTGCTTAATACAGCGAAACAAGCTGTTTTAGACCGAAATGAGCTAAATCACAACACATCGGTTTTACAAGTGTTCCTCTGATACGCGTCAAAACTTTTTCTTTTATAACTGCGCGAAAAGCATGTATTCTTGCTTAATACAGCGAATCAAGTTGTTTTAGACCGAAACGAGCTAAATCACAACACATCGGTATTACAAGTGTTCCACGTGATACTCGTGAAAACTTTTTCTCTTATAACTGCGCGAAAAGCATGTATTCTTGCTTAATACAGCGAAACAAGCTGTTTTAGACCGAACCGAGCTAAATCACAACACATCGGTATTACAAGTGTTCCTCTGATACGCGTCAAAACTTTTTCTCTTATAACTGCGCGAAAAGCATGTATTCTTGCTTAATACAGCGAAACAAGTTGTTTTAGACCGAAACGAGCTAAATCACAACACATCGGTTTTACAAGTGTTCCTCTGATACGCGTCAAAACTTTTTCTCTTATAACTGCGCGAAAAGCATGTATTCTTGCTTAATACAGCAAAACAAGCTGTTTTAGACCGAAACGAGCTAAATCACAACACATCGGTTTTACAAGTGTTCCTCTGATAGGCGTCAAAACTTTTTCTCTTATAACTGCGCGAAAAGCATGTATTCTTGCTTAATACAGCCAAACAAGTTGTTTTAGACCGAAACGAGCTAAATCACAACACATCGGTTTTACAAGTGTTCCTCTGATAGGCGTCAAAACTTTTTCTCTTATAACTGCGCGAAAAGCATGTATTCTTGCTTAATACAGCGAAACAAGCTGTTTTAGACCGAAACGAGCTAAATCACAACACATCGGTTTTACAAGTGTTCCTCTGATAGGCGTCAAAACTTTTTCTCTTATAACTGCGCGAAAAGCTTGTATTCTTGCTTAATACAGCGAAACAAGCTGTTTTAGACCGAAATGAGCTAAATCACAACACATCGGTTTTACAAGTGTTCCTCTGATACGCGTCAAAACTTTTTCTCTTATAACGGCGCGAAAAGCATGTATTCTTGCTTAATACAGCGAAACAAGCTGTTTTAGACCGAATCGAGCTAAATCACAACACACCGGTATTACAAGTGTTCCACGTGATACTCGTCAAAACTTTTTCTCTTTTAACTGCGCGAAAAGCATGTATTCGTGCTTAATACAACGAAACAAGCTGTTTTAGACCGAAACGAGCTAAATCTGAACACATCGGTTTTACAAGTATCCACGTGATACTCGTCAAAACTTTTTCTCTTATAACTGCGCGAAAAGCATGTATTCTTGCTTAATACAACGAAACAAGCTGTTTTAGACCGAAACGAGCTAAATCACAACACATCGGTTTTACAAGTGTCTCTCTAATACGCGTCAAAACTTTTTCTCTTATAACTGCGCGAAAAGCATGTATTCTTGCTTAATACAACGAAACAAGCTGTTTTAGACCGAAACGAGCTAAATCTGAACACATCGGTTTTACAAGTATCCACGTGATACTCGTCAAAACTTTTTCTCTTATAACTGCGCGAAAAGCATGTATTCTTGCTTAATACAGCGAAACAAGCTGTTTTAGACCGAAATGAGCTAAATCACAACACATCGGTTTTACAAGTGTTCCTCTGATACGCGTCAAAACTTTTTCTTTTATAACTGCGCGAAAAGCATGTATTCTTGCTTAATACAGCGAATCAAGTTGTTTTAGACCGAAACGAGGTAAATCACAACACATCGGTATTAAAAGTGTTCCACGTGATACTCGTCAAAACTTTTTCTCTTATAACTGCGCGAAAAGCATGTATTCTTGCTTAATACAGCGAAACAAGCTGTTTTAGACCGAAACGAGCTAAATCACAACACATCGGTATTACAAGTGTTCCACGTGATACTCGTCAAAACTTTTTCTCTTTTAACTGCGCGAAAAGCATGTATTCATGCTTAATACAACGAAACAAGCTGTTTTTGACCGAAACGAGCTAAATCTGAACACATCGGTTTTACAAGTATCCACGTGATATTCGTCAAAACTTTTTCTCTTATAACTGCGCGAAAAGCATGTATTCTTGCTTAATACAACGAAACAAGCTGTTTTAGACCGAAACGAGCTAAATCACAACACATCGGTATTACAAGTGTTCCACGTGATACTCGTCAAAACTTTTTCTCTTATAACTGCGCGAAAAGCATGTATTCTTGCTTAATACAGCGAAACAAGCTGTTTTAGACCGAAACGAGCTAAATCACAACACATCGGTATTACAAGTGTTCCACGTGATACTCGTCAAAACTTTTTCTCTTTTAACTGCGCGAAAAGCATGTATTCATGCTTAATACAACGAAACAAGCTGTTTTTGACCGAAACGAGCTAAATCTGAACACATCGGTTTTACAAGTATCCACGTGATATTCGTCAAAACTTTTTCTCTTATAACTGCGCGAAAAGCATGTATTCTTGCTTAATACAACGAAACAAGCTGTTTTAGACCGAAACGAGCTAAATCACAACACATCTGTTTTACAAGTGTTCCTCTGATACGCGTCAAAACTTTTTCTCTTATAACTGCGCGAAAAGCATGTATTCTTGCTTAATACAGCGAAACAAGCTGTTTTAGACCGAAACGAGCTAAATCACAACACATCGGTTTTACAAGTGTTCCTCTGATACGCGTCAAAACTTTTTCTCTTATAACTGTGCGAAAAGCATGTATTCTTGCTTAATACAGCGAAACAAGCTGTTTTAGACCGAAACGAGCTAAATCACAACACATCGGTATTACAAGTGTTCCACGTGATACTCGTCAAAACTTTTTTTCTTATAACTGCGCGAAAAGCATGTATTCGTGCTTAATACAACGAAACAAGCTGTTTTAGACCGAAACGAGCTAAATCTGAACACATCGGTTTTACAAGTATCCACGTGATACTCGTCAAAACTTTTTCTCTTATAACTGCGCGAAAAGCATGTATTCTTGCTTAATACAACGAAACAAGCTGTTTTAGACCGAAACGAGCTAAATCACAACACATCGGTTTTACAAGTGTCTCTCTAATACGCGTCAAAACTTTTTCTCTTATAACTGCGCGAAAAGCATGTATTCTTGCTTAATTCAACGACACAAGCTGTTTTAGACCGAAACGAGCTAAATCACAACACATCGGTTTTACAAGTGTGTCTGATACGCAAAGCTTTTTCTTCTATATCTGCGCGTAAAGCATGTATTCGTGCTTAATACAACGAAACAAGCTGTTTTAGACCGAAACGAGCTAAATCTGAACACATCGGTTTTACAAGTGTTCCTCTGATACGCGTCAAAACTTTTTCTCTTATAACTGCGCGAAAAGCATGTATTCTTGCTTAATACAGCCAAACAAGTTGTTTTAGACCGAAACGAGCTAAATCACAACACATCGGTTTTACAAGTGTTCCTCTGATACGCGTCAAAACTTTTTCTCTTATAACTGCGCGAAAAGCATGTATTCTTGCTTAATACAGCGAAACAAGCTGTTTTAGACCGAAACGAGCTAAATCACAACACATCGGTTTTACAAGTGTTCCTCTGATAGGCGTCAAAACTTTTTCTCTTATAACTGCGCGAAAAGCTTGTATTCTTGCTTAATACAGCGAAACAAGCTGTTTTAGACCGAAATGAGCTAAATCACAACACATCGGTTTTACAAGTGTTCCTGTGATACGCGTCAAAACTTTTTCTCTTATAACGGCGCGAAAAGCATGTATTCTTGCTTAATACAGCGAAACAAGCTGTTTTAGACCGAATCGAGCTAAATCACAACACACCGGTATTACAAGTGTTCCACGTGATACTCGTCAAAACTTTTTCTCTTTTAACTGCGCGAAAAGCATGTATTCGTGCTTAATACAACGAAACAAGCTGTTTTAGACCGAAACGAGCTAAATCTGAACACATCGGTTTTACAAGTATCCACGTGATACTCGTCAAAACTTTTTCTCTTATAACTGCGCGAAAAGCATGTATTCTTGCTTAATACAACGAAACAAGCTGTTTTAGACCGAAACGAGCTAAATCACAACACATCGGTTTTACAAGTGTCTCTCTAATACGCGTCAAAACTTTTTCTCTTATAACTGCGCGAAAAGCATGTATTCTTGCTTAATACAACGAAACAAGCTGTTTTAGACCGAAACGAGCTAAATCTGAACACATCGGTTTTACAAGTATCCACGTGATACTCGTCAAAACTTTTTCTCTTATAACTGCGCGAAAAGCATGTATTCTTGCTTAATACAGCGAAACAAGCTGTTTTAGACCGAAATGAGCTAAATCACAACACATCGGTTTTACAAGTGTTCCTCTGATACGCGTCAAAACTTTTTCTTTTATAACTGCGCGAAAAGCATGTATTCTTGCTTAATACAGCGAATCAAGTTGTTTTAGACCGAAACGAGGTAAATCACAACACATCGGTATTACAAGTGTTCCACGTGATACTCGTCAAAACTTTTTCTCTTATAACTGCGCGAAAAGCATGTATTCTTGCTTAATACAGCGAAACAAGCTGTTTTAGACCGAAACGAGCTAAATCACAACACATCGGTATTACAAGTGTTCCACGTGATACTCGTGAAAACTTTTTCTCTTTTAACTGCGCGAAAAGCATGTATTCATGCTTAATACAACGAAACAAGCTGTTTTTGACCGAAACGAGCTAAATCTGAACACATCGGTTTTACAAGTATCCACGTGATATTCGTCAAAACTTTTTCTCTTATAACTGCGCGAAAAGCATGTATTCTTGCTTAATACAACGAAACAAGCTGTTTTAGACCGAAACGAGCTAAATCACAACACATCGGTTTTACAAGTGTTCCTCTGATACGCGTCAAAACTTTTTCTCTTATAACTGCGCGAAAAGCATGTATTCTTGCTTAATACAGCGAAACAAGCTGTTTTAGACCGAAACGAGCTAAATCACAACACATCGGTTTTACAAGTGTTCCTCTGATACGCGTCAAAACTTTTTCTCTTATAACTGCGCGAAAAGCATGTATTCTTGCTTAATACAGCGAAACAAGCTGTTTTAGACCGAAACGAGCTAAATCACAACACATCGGTATTACAAGTGTTCCACGTGATACTCGTCAAAACTTTTTTTCTTATAACTGCGCGAAAAGCATGTATTCTTGCTTAATACAACGAAACAAGCTGTTTTAGACCGAAACGAGCTAAATCACAACACATCGGTTTTACAAGTGTCTCTCTAATACGCGTCAAAACTTTTTCTCTTATAACTGCGCGAAAAGCATGTATTCTTGCTTAATACAACGACACAAGCTGTTTTAGACCGAAACGAGCTAAATCACAACACATCGGTTTTACAAGTGTGTCTGATACGCAAAGCTTTTTCTTCTATAACTGCGCGTAAAGCATGTATTCGTGCTTAATACAACGAAACAAGCTGTTTTAGACCGAAACGAGCTAAATCTGAACACATCGGTTTTACAAGTGTTCCTCTGATACGCGTCAAACCTTTTTCTCTTATAACTGCGCGAAAAGCATGTATTCTTGCTTAATACAGCGAAACAAGTTGTTTTAGACCGAAACGAGCTAAATCACAACACATCGGTTTTACAAGTGTTCCTCTGATACGCGTCAAAACTTTTTCTCTTATAACTGCGCGAAAAGCATGTATTCTTGCTTAATACAGCGAAACAAGCTGTTTTAGACCGAAACGAGCTAAATCACAACACATCGGTTTTACAAGTGTTCCTCTGATAGGCGTCAAAACTTTTTCTCTTATAACTGCGCGAAAAGCTTGTATTCTTGCTTAATACAGCGAAACAAGCTGTTTTAGACCGAAATGAGCTAAATCACAACACATCGGTTTTACAAGTGTTCCTCTGATACGCGTCAAAACTTTTTCTCTTATAACGGCGCGAAAAGCATGTATTCTTGCTTAATACAACGAAACAAGCTGTTTTAGACCGAAACGAGCTAAATCTGAACACATCGGTTTTACAAGTATCCACGTGATACTCGTCAAAACTTTTTCTCTTATAACTGCGCGAAAAGCATGTATTCTTTCTTAATACAACGAAACAAGCTGTTTTAGACCGAAACGAGCTAAATCACAACACATCGGTTTTACAAGTGTCTCTCTAATACGCGTCAAAACTTTTTCTCTTATAACTGCGCGAAAAGCATGTATTCTTGCTTAATACAACGAAACAAGCTGTTTTAGACCGAAACGAGCTAAATCTGAACACATCGGTTTTACAAGTATCCACGTGATACTCGTCAAAACTTTTTCTCTTATAACTGCGCGAAAAGCATGTATTATTGCTTAATACAGCGAAACAAGCTGTTTTAGACCGAAATGAGCTAAATCACAACACATCGGTTTTACAAGTGTTCCTCTGATACGCGTCAAAACTTTTTCTTTTATAACTGCGCGAAAAGCATGTATTCTTGCTTAATACAGCGAATCAAGTTGTTTTAGACCGAAACGAGCTAAATCACAACACATCGGTATTACAAGTGTTCCACGTGATACTCGTGAAAACTTTTTCTCTTATAACTGCGCGAAAAGCATGTATTCTTGCTTAATACAGCGAAACAAGCTGTTTTAGACCGAACCGAGCTAAATCACAACACATCGGTATTACAAGTGTTCCTCTGATACGCGTCAAAACTTTTTCTCTTATAACTGCGCGAAAAGCATGTATTCTTGCTTAATACAGCGAAACAAGTTGTTTTAGACCGAAACGAGCTAAATCACAACACATCGGTTTTACAAGTGTTCCTCTGATACGCGTCAAAACTTTTTCTCTTATAACTGCGCGAAAAGCATGTATTATTGCTTAATACAGCAAAACAAGCTGTTTTAGACCGAAACGAGCTAAATCACAACACATCGGTTTTACAAGTGTTCCTCTGATAGGCGTCAAAACTTTTTCTCTTATAACTGCGCGAAAAGCATGTATTCTTGCTTAATACAGCGAAACAAGCTGTTTTAGACCGAAACGAGCTAAATCACAACACATCGGTATTACAAGTGTTCCACGTGATACTCGTCAAAACTTTTTCTCTTATAACGGCGCGAAAAGCATGTATTCTTGCTTAATACAACGACACAAGCTGTTTTAGACCGAAACGAGCTAAATCACAACACATCGGTTTTACAAGTGTGTCTGATACGCAAAGCTTTTTCTTCTATAACTGCGCGTAAAGCATGTATTCGTGCTTAATACAACGAAACAAGCTGTTTTAGACCGAAACGAGCTAAATCTGAACACATCGGTTTTACAAGTGTTCCTCTGATACGCGTCAAACCTTTTTTTCTTATAACTGCGCGAAAAGCATGTATTCTTGCTTAATACAACGAAACAAGCTGTTTTAGACCGAAACGAGCTAAATCACAACACATCGGTTTTACAAGTGTCTCTCTAATACGCGTCAAAACTTTTTCTCTTATAACTGCGCGAAAAGCATGTATTCTTGCTTAATACAACGACACAAGCTGTTTTAGACCGAAACGAGCTAAATCACAACACATCGGTTTTACAAGTGTGTCTGATACGCAAAGCTTTTTCCTTCTATAACTGCGCGTAAAGCATGTATTCGTGCTTAATACAACGAAACAAGCTGTTTTAGACCGAAACGAGCTAAATCTGAACACATCGGTTTTACAAGTGTTCCTCTGATACGGCGTCAAACCTTTTTCTCTTATAACTGCGCGAAAAGCATGTATTCTTGCTTAATACAGCGAAACAAGTTGTTTTAGACCGAAACGAGCTAAATCACATAACACATCGGTTTTACAAGTGTTCCTCTGATACGCGTCAAACTTTTTCTCTTATAACTGCCGCGAAAAGCATGTATTCTTGCTTAATACAGCGAAACAAGCTGTTTTAGACCGAAACGAGCTAAATCACAACACATCGGTTTTACAAGGTGTTCCTCTGATAGGCGTCAAACTTTTTCTCTTATAACTGCGCGAAAAGCTTGTATTCTTGCTTAATACAGCGAAACAAGCTGTTTTAGACCGAAATGAGCTAAATCACAACACATCGGTTTTACAAGTGGTCCTCTGATACGCGTCAAAACTTTTTCTCTTATAAACGGCGCGAAAAGCATGTATTCTTGCTTAATACAACGAAACAAGCTGTTATAGACCGAAACGAGCTAAATCTGAACACATCGGTTTTACAAGTATCCACGTGATACTCGTCAAACTTTTTCTCTTATAACTGCGCGAAAGCATGTATTCTTTCTATACAACGAAACAAGCTGTTTTAGACCGAAACGAGCTAAATCACAACACATCGGTTTTACAAGTGTCTCTCTAATACGCGTCAAAACTTTTTCTCTTATAACTGCGCGAAAAGCATGTATTCTTGCTTAATACAACGAAACAAGCTGTTTTAGACCGAAACGAGCTAAATCTGAACACATCGGTTTTACAAGTATCCACGTGATACTCGTCAAAACTTTTTCTCTTATAACTGCGCGAAAAGCATGTATTATTGCTTAATACAGCGAAACAAGCTGTTTTAGACCGAAATGAGCTAAATCACAACACATCGGTTTTACAAGTGTTCCTCTGATACGCGTCAAAACTTTTTCTTTTATAACTGCGCGAAAAGCATGTATTCTTGCTTAATACAGCGAATCAAGTTGTTTTAGACCGAAACGAGCTAAATCACAACACATCGGTATTACAAGTGTTCCACGTGATACTCGTGAAAACTTTTTCTCTTATAACTGCGCGAAAAGCATGTATTCTTGCTTAATACAGCGAAACAAGCTGTTTTAGACCGAAACGAGCTAAATCACAACACATCGGTATTACAAGTGTTCCTCTGATACGCGTCAAAACTTTTTCTCTTATAACTGCGCGAAAAGCATGTATTCTTGCTTAATACAGCGAAACAAGTTGTTTTAGACCGAAACGAGCTAAATCACAACACATCGGTTTTACAAGTGTTCCTCTGATACGCGTCAAAACTTTTTCTCTTATAACTGCGCGAAAAGCATGTATTCTTGCTTAATACAGCGAAACAAGCTGTTTTAGACCGAAACGAGCTAAATCACAACACATCGGTTTTACAAGTGTTCCTCTGATAGGCGTCAAAACTTTTTCTCTTATAACTGCGCGAAAAGCTTGTATTTCTTGCTTAATACAGCGAAACAAGCTGTTTTAGACCGAAATGAGCTAAATAACAACACATCGGTTTTACAAGTGTTCCTCTGATACGCGTCAAAACTTTTTCTCTTATAACGGCGCGAAAAGCATGTATTCTTGCTTAATACAGCGAAACAAGCTGTTTTAGACCGAAACGAGCTAAATCACAACACATCGGTTTTACAAGTGTTCCTCTGATACGCGTCAAAACTTTTTCTCTTATAACTGCGCGAAAAGCATGTATTCTTGCTTAATACAGCGAAACAAGCTGTTTTAGACCGAAATGAGCTAAATCACAACACATCGGTTTTACAAGTGTTCCTCTGATACGCGTCAAAACTTTTTCTTTTATAACTGCGCGAAAAGCATGTATTCTTGCTTAATACAGCGAATCAAGCTGTTTTAGACCGAAACGAGCTAAATCACAACACATCGGTATTACAAGTGTTCCACGTGATACTCGTCAAAACTTTTTCTCTTTTAACTGCGCGAAAAGCATGTATTCGTGCTTAATACAACCAAACAAGCTGTTTTTGACCGAAACGAGCTAAATCTGAACACATCGGTTTTACAAGTATCCACGTGATACTCGTCAAAACTTTTTCTCTTATAACTGCGCGAAAAGCATGTATTCTTGCTTAATACAACGAAACAAGCTGTTTTAGACCGAAACGAGCTAAATCACAAAAAATCGGTTTTACAAGTGTCTCTCTAATACGCGTCAAAACTTTTTCTCTTATAACTGCGCGAAAAGCATGTATTCGTGCTTAATACAACCAAACAAGCTGTTTTAGACCGAAACGAGCTAAATCTGAACACATCGGTTTTACAAGTACCCACGTGATACTCGTCAAAACTTTTTCTCTTATAACTGCGCGAAAAGCATGTATTCTTGCTTAATACAACGAAACAAGCTGTTTAGACCGAAACGAGCTAAATCACAACACATCGGTTTTACAAGTGTTCCTCTGATACGCGTCAAAACTTTTTCTCTTATAACTGCGCGAAAAGCATGTATTCTTGCTTAATACAGCGAAACAAGCTGTTTTAGACCGAAACGAGCTAAATCACAACACATCGGTTTTACAAGTGTTCCTCTGATACGCGTCAAAACGTTTTCTCTTATAACTGCGCGAAAAGCATGTATTCTTGCTTAATACAGCGAAACAAGCTGTTTTAGACCGAAACGAGCTAAATCACGACACATCGGTATTACAAGTGTTCCACGTGATACTCGTCAAAACTTTTTCTCTTATAACTGCGCGAAAAGCATGTATTCGTGCTTAATACAACGAAACAAGCTGTTTTAGACCGAAACGAGCTAAATCTGAACACATCGGTTTTACAAGTATCCACGTGATACTCGTCAAAACTTTTTCTCTTATAACTGCGCGAAAAGCATGTATTCTTGCTTAATACAACGAAACAAGCTGTTTTAGACCGAAACGAGCTAAATCACAACACATCGGTTTTACAAGTGTCTCTCTAATACGCGTCAAAACTTTTTCTCTTATAACTGCGCGAAAAGCATGTATTCTTGCTTAATACAACGACACAAGCTGTTTTAGACCGAAACGAGCTAAATCACAACACATCGGTTTTACAAGTGTCTCTGATACGCGTCAAAACTTTTTCTTCTATAACTGCGCGTAAAGCATGTATTCGTGCTTAATACAACGAAACAAGCTGTTTTAGACCGAAACGAGCTAAATCTGAACACATCGGTTTTACAAGTGTTCCTCTGATACGCGTCAAAACTTTTTCTCTTATAACTGCGCGAAAAGCATGTATTCTTGCTTAATACAGCGAAACAAGTTGTTTTAGACCGAAACGAGCTAAATCACAACACATCGGTTTTACAAGTGTTCCTCTAATACGCGTCAAAACTTTTTCTCTTATAACTGCGCGAAAAGCATGTATTCTTGCTTAATACAGCGAAACAAGCTGTTTTAGACCGAAACGAGCTAAATCACAACACATCGGTTTTACAAGTGTTCCTCTGATACGTGTCAAAACTTTTTCTCTTATAACTGCGCGAAAAGCATGTATTCTTGCTTAATACAGCGAAACAAGCTGTTTTAGACCGAAATGAGCTAAATCACAACACATCGGTTTTACAAGTGTTCCTCTGATACGCGTCAAAACTTTTTCTCTTATAACGGCGCGAAAAGCATGTATTCTTGCTTAATACAGCGAAACAAGCTGTTTTAGACCGAAACGAGCTAAATCACAACACATCGGTATTACAAGTGTTCCACGTGATACTCGTCAAAACTTTTTCTCTTTTAACTGCGCGAAAAGCATGTATTCGTGCTTAATACAACCAAACAAGCTGTTTTTGACCGAAACGAGCTAAATCTGAACACATCGGTTTTACAAGTATCCACGTGATACTCGTCAAAACTTTTTCTCTTATAACTGCGCGAAAAGCATGTATTCTTGCTTAATACAACGAAACAAGCTGTTTAGACCGAAACGAGCTAAATCACAAAAAATCGGTTTTACAAGTGTCTCTCTAATACGCGTCAAAACTTTTTCTCTTATAACTGCGCGAAAAGCATGTATTCTTGCTTAATACAGCGAAACAAGCTGTTTTAGACCGAAACGAGCTAAATCACAACACATCGGTTTTACAAGTGTTCCTCTGATACGCGTCAAAACGTTTTCTCTTATAACTGCGCGAAAAGCATGTATTCTTGCTTAATACAGCGAAACAAGCTGTTTTAGACCGAAACGAGCTAAATCACGACACATCGGTATTACAAGTGTTCCACGTGATACTCGTCAAAACTTTTTCTCTTATAACTGCGCGAAAAGCATGTATTCGTGCTTAATACAACGAAACAAGCTGTTTTAGACCGAAACGAGCTAAATCTGAACACATCGGTTTTACAAGTATCCACGTGATACTCGTCAAAACTTTTTCTCTTATAACTGCGCGAAAAGCATGTATTCTTGCTTAATACAACGAAACAAGCTGTTTTAGACCGAAACGAGCTAAATCACAACACATCGGTTTTACAAGTGTCTCTCTAATACGCGTCAAAACTTTTTCTCTTATAACTGCGCGAAAAGCATGTATTCTTGCTTAATACAACGACACAAGCTGTTTTAGACCGAAACGAGCTAAATCACAACACATCGGTTTTACAAGTGTCTCTGATACGCGTCAAAACTTTTTCTTCTATAACTGCGCGTAAAGCATGTATTCGTGCTTAATACAACGAAACAAGCTGTTTTAGACCGAAACGAGCTAAATCTGAACACATCGGTTTTACAAGTGTTCCTCTGATACGCGTCAAAACTTTTTCTCTTATAACTGCGCGAAAAGCATGTATTCTTGCTTAATACAGCGAAACAAGTTGTTTTAGACCGAAACGAGCTAAATCACAACACATCGGTTTTACAAGTGTTCCTCTAATACGCGTCAAAACTTTTTCTCTTATAACTGCGCGAAAAGCATGTATTCTTGCTTAATACAGCGAAACAAGCTGTTTTAGACCGAAACGAGCTAAATCACAACACATCGGTTTTACAAGTGTTCCTCTGATACGTGTCAAAACTTTTTCTCTTATAACTGCGCGAAAAGCATGTATTCTTGCTTAATACAGCGAAACAAGCTGTTTTAGACCGAAATGAGCTAAATCACAACACATCGGTTTTACAAGTGTTCCTCTGATACGCGTCAAAACTTTTTCTCTTATAACGGCGCGAAAAGCATGTATTCTTGCTTAATACAGCGAAACAAGCTGTTTTAGACCGAAACGAGCTAAATCACAACACATCGGTATTACAAGTGTTCCACGTGATACTCGTCAAAACTTTTTCTCTTTTAACTGCGCGAAAAGCATGTATTCGTGCTTAATACAACCAAACAAGCTGTTTTTGACCGAAACGAGCTAAATCTGAACACATCGGTTTTACAAGTATCCACGTGATACTCGTCAAAACTTTTTCTCTTATAACTGCGCGAAAAGCATGTATTCTTGCTTAATACAACGAAACAAGCTGTTTTAGACCGAAACGAGCTAAATCACAACAAATCGGTTTTACAAGTGTCTCTCTAATACGCGTCAAAACTTTTTCTCTTATAACTGCGCGAAAAGCATGTATTCTTGCTTAATACAACGAAACAAGCTGTTTTAGACCGAAACGAGCTAAATCTGAACACATCGGTTTTACAAGTATCCACGTGATACTCGTCAAAACTTTTTCTCTTATAACTGCGCGAAAAGCATGTATTCTTGCTTAATACAACGAAACAAGCTGTTTTAGACCGAAATTAGCTAAATCACAACACATCGGTTTTACAAGTGTTCCTCTGATACGCGTCAAAACTTTTTCTCTTATAACTGCGCGAAAAGCATGTATTCGTGCTTAATACAACGAAACAAGCTGTTTTAGACCGAAACGAGCTAAATCTGAACACATCGGTTTTACAAGTGTCTCTGATACGCGTCAAAACTTTTTCTTCTATAACTGCGCGTAAAGCATGTATTCGTGCTTAATACAACGAAACAAGCTGTTTTAGACCGAAACGAGCTAAATCTGAACACATCGGTTTTACAAGTGTTCCTCTGATACGCGTCAAAACTTTTTCTCTTATAACTGCGCGAAAAGCATGTATTCTTGCTTAATACAGCGAAACAAGTTGTTTTAGACCGAAACGAGCTAAATCACAACACATCGGTTTTACAAGTGTTCCTCTGATACGCGTCAAAACTTTTTCTCTTATAACTGCGCGAAAAGCATGTATTCTTGCTTAATACAGCGAAACAAGCTGTATTAGACCGAAACGAGCTAAATCACAACACATCGGTTTTACAAGTGTTCCTCTGATACGCGTCAAAACTTTTTCTCTTATAACTGCGCGAAATGCTTGTATTCCTGCTTAATACAGCGAAACAAGCTGTTTTAGACCGAAATGAGCTAAATCACAACAAATCGGTTTTACAAGTGTTCCTCTGATACGCGTCAAAACTTTTTCTCTTATAACGGCGCGAAAAGCATGTATTCTTGCTTAATACAGCGAAACAAGCTGTTTTAGACCGAATCGAGCTAAATCACAACACATCGGTATTACAAGTGTTCCACGTGATACTCGTCAAAACTTTTTCTCTTTTAACTGCGCGAAAAGCATGTATTCGTGCTTAATACAACGAAACAAGCTGTTTTAGACCGAAACGAGCTAAATCTGAAGACATCGGTTTTACAAGTATCCACGTGATACTCGTCAAAACTTTTTCTCTTATAACTGCGCGAAAAGCATGTATTCTTGCTTAATACAACGAAACAAGCTGTTTTAGACCGAAAGGAGCTAAATCACAACACATCGGTTTTACAAGTGTCTCTCTAATACGCGTCAAAACTTTTTCTCTTATAACTGCGCGAAAAGCATGTATTCTTGCTTAATACAGCGAAACAAGCTGTTTTAGACCGAAATGAGCTAAATCACAACACACCGGTTTTACAAGTGTTCCTCTGATACGCGTCAAAACTTTTTCTTTTATAACTGCGCGAAAAGCATGTATTCTTGCTTAATACAGCGAATCAAGTTGTTTTAGACCGAAACGAGCTAAATCACAACACATCGGTATTACAAGTGTTCCACGTGATACTCGTCAAAACTTTTTCTCTTATAACTGCGCGAAAAGCATGTATTCTTGCTTAATACAACGAAACAAGCTGTTTTAGACCGAAACGAGTTAAATCACAACACATCGGTATTACAAGTGTTCCACGTGATACTCGTCAAAACTTTTTCTCTTTTAACTGCGCGAAAAGCATGTATTCATGCTTAATACAACGAAACAAGCTGTTTTTGACCGAAACGAGCTAAATCTGAACACATCGGTTTTACAAGTATCCACGTGATACTCGTCAAAACTTTTTCTCTTATAACTGCGCGAAAAGCATGTATTCTTGCTTAATACAACGAAACAAGCTGTTTTAGACCGAAACGAGCTAAATCACAACACATCGGTTTTACAAGTGTTCCTCTGATACGCGTCAAAACGTTTTCTCTTATAACTGCGCGAAAAGCATGTATTCTTGCTTAATACAGCGAAACAAGCTGTTTTAGACCGAAACGAGCTAAATCACAACACATCGGTTTTACAAGTGTTCCTCTGATACGCGTCAAAACTTTTTCTCTTATAACGGCGCGAAAAGCATGTATTTGTGCTTAATACAACGAAACAAGCTGTTTTAGACCGAAACGAGCTAAATCACAACACATCGGTATTACAAGTGTTCCACGTGATACTCGTCAAAACTTTTTCTCGTATAACTGCGCGAAAAGCATGTATTCTTGCTTAATACAGCGAAACAAGCTGTTTTAGACCGAAACGAGCTAAATCACAACACATCGGTTTTACAAGTGTCTCTGATACGCGTCAAAACTTTTTCTTCTATAACTGCGCGTAAAGCATGTATTCGTGCTTAATACAACGAAACAAGCTGTTTTAGACCGAAACGAGCTAAATCTGAACACATCGGTTTTACAAGTGTTCCTCTGATACGCGTCAAAACTTTTTCTCTTATAACTGCGCGAAAAGCATGTATTCTTGCTTAATACAGCGAAACAAGTTGTTTTAGACCGAAACGAGCTAAATCACAACACATCGATTTTACAAGTGTTCCTCTAATACGCCTCAAAACTTTTTCTCTTATAACTGCGCGAAAAGCATGTATTCTTGCTTAATACAGCGAAACAAGCTGTTTTAGACCGAAACGAGCTAAATCACAACACATCGGTTTTACAAGTGTTCCTCTGATACGCGTCAAAACGTTTTCTCTTATAACTGCGCGAAAAGCATGTATTCTTGCTTAATACAGCGAAACAAGCTGTTTTAGACCGAAATGAGCTAAATCACAACACATCGGTTTTACAAGTGTTCCACTGATACGCGTCAAAACTTTTTCTCTTATAACGGCGCGAAAAGCATGTATTCTTGCTTAATACAGCGAAACAAGCTGTTTTAGACCGAAACGAGCTAAATCACAACACATCGGTATTACAAGTGTTCCACGTGATACTCGTCAAAACTTTTTCTCTTTTAACTGCGCGAAAAGCATGTATTCGTGCTTAATACAACCAAACAAGCTGTTTTTGACCGAAACGAGCTAAATCTGAACACATCGGTTTTACAAGTATCCACGTGATACTCGTCAAAACTTTTTCTCTTATAACTGCGCGAAAAGCATGTATTCTTGCTTAATACAACGAAACAAGCTGTTTTAGACCGAAACGAGCTAAATCACAACAAATCGGTTTTACAAGTGTCTCTCTAATACGCGTCAAAACTTTTTCTCTTATAACTGCGCGAAAAGCATGTATTCTTGCTTAATACAACGAAACAAGCTGTTTTAGACCGAAACGAGCTAAATCTGAACACATCGGTTTTACAAGTATCCACGTGATACTCGTCAAAACTTTTTCTCTTATAACTGCGCGAAAAGCATGTATTCTTGCTTAATACAACGAAACAAGCTGTTTTAGACCGAAATTAGCTAAATCACAACACATCGGTTTTACAAGTGTTCCTCTGATACGCGTCAAAACTTTTTCTTTTATAACTGCGCGAAAAGCATGTATTCTTGCTTAATACAGCGAATCAAGCTGTTTTAGACCGAAACGAGCTAAATCACAACACATCGGTATTACAAGTGTTCCACGTGATACTCGTCAAAACTTTTTCTCTTATAACTGCGCGAAAAGCATGTATTCGTGCTTAATACAACGAAACAAGCTGTTTTAGACCGAAACGAGCTAAATCTGAACACATCGGTTTTACAAGTGTCTCTGATACGCGTCAAAACTTTTTCTTCTATAACTGCGCGTAAAGCATGTATTCGTGCTTAATACAACGAAACAAGCTGTTTTAGACCGAAACGAGCTAAATCTGAACACATCGGTTTTACAAGTGTTCCTCTGATACGCGTCAAAACTTTTTCTCTTATAACTGCGCGAAAAGCATGTATTCTTGCTTAATACAGCGAAACAAGTTGTTTTAGACCGAAACGAGCTAAATCACAACACATCGGTTTTACAAGTGTTCCTCTGATACGCGTCAAAACTTTTTCTCTTATAACTGCGCGAAAAGCATGTATTCTTGCTTAATACAGCGAAACAAGCTGTATTAGACCGAAACGAGCTAAATCACAACACATCGGTTTTACAAGTGTTCCTCTGATACGCGTCAAAACTTTTTCTCTTATAACTGCGCGAAAAGCTTGTATTCCTGCTTAATACAGCGAAACAAGCTGTTTTAGACCGAAATGAGCTAAATCACAACACATCGGTTTTACAAGTGTTCCTCTGATACGCGTCAAAACTTTTTCTCTTATAACGGCGCGAAAAGCATGTATTCTTGCTTAATACAGCGAAACAAGCTGTTTTAGACCGAATCGAGCTAAATCACAACACATCGGTATTACAAGTGTTCCACGTGATACTCGTCAAAACTTTTTCTCTTTTAACTGCGCGAAAAGCATGTATTCGTGCTTAATACAACGAAACAAGCTGTTTTAGACCGAAACGAGCTAAATCTGAACACATCGGTTTTACAAGTATCCACGTGATACTCGTCAAAACTTTTTCTCTTATAACTGCGCGAAAAGCATGTATTCTTGCTTAATACAACGAAACAAGCTGTTTTAGACCGAAACGAGCTAAATCACAACACATCGGTTTTACAAGTGTCTCTCTAATACGCGTCAAAACTTTTTCTCTTATAACTGCGCGAAAAGCATGTATTCTTGCTTAATACAGCGAAACAAGCTGTTTTAGACCGAAATGAGCTAAATCACAACACACCGGTTTTACAAGTGTTCCTCTGATACGCGTCAAAACTTTTTCTTTTATAACTGCGCGAAAAGCATGTATTCTTGCTTAATACAGCGAATCAAGTTGTTTTGGACCGAAACGAGCTAAATCACAACACATCGGTATTACAAGTGTTCCACGTGATACTCGTCAAAACTTTTTCTCTTATAACTGCGCGAAAAGCATGTATTCTTGCTTAATACAGCGAAACAAGCTGTTTTAGACCGAAACGAGCTAAATCACAACACATCGGTATTACAAGTGTTCCACGTGATACTCGTCAAAACTTTTTCTCTTTTAACTGCGCGAAAAGCATGTATTCATGCTTAATACAACGAAACAAGCTGTTTTTGACCGAAACGAGCTAAATCTGAACACATCGGTTTTACAAGTATCCACGTGATACTCGTCAACACTTTTTCTCTTATAACTGCGCGAAAAGCATGTATTCTTGCCTAATACAACGAAACAAGCTGTTTTAGACCGAAACGAGCTAAATCACAACACATCGGTTTTACAAGTGTTCCTCTGATACGCGTCAAAACGTTTTCTCTTATAACTGCGCGAAAAGCATGTATTCTTGCTTAATACAGCGAAACAAGCTGTTTTAGACCGAAACGAGCTAAATCACAACACATCGGTTTTACAAGTGTTCCTCTGATACGCGTCAAAACTTTTTCTCTTATAACGGCGCGAAAAGCATGTATTCGTGCTTAATACAACGAAACAAGCTGTTTTAGACCGAAACGAGCTAAATCACAACACATCGGTATTACAAGTGTTCCACGTGATACTCGTCAAAACTTTTTCTCTTATAACTGCGCGAAAAGCATGTATTCTTGCTTAATACAGCGAAACAAGCTGTTTTAGACCGAAACGAGCTAAATCACAACACATCGGTATTACAAGTGTTCCACGTGATACTCGTCAAAACTTTTTCTCTTTTAACTGCGCGAAAAGCATGTATTCTTGCCTAATACAACGAAACAAGCTGTTTTAGACCGAAACGAGCTAAATCACAACACATCGGTTTTACAAGTGTTCCTCTGATACGCGTCAAAACGTTTTCTCTTATAACTGCGCGAAAAGCATGTATTCTTGCTTAATACAGCGAAACAAGCTGTTTTAGACCGAAACGAGCTAAATCACAACACATCGGTTTTACAAGTGTTCCTCTGATACGCGTCAAAACTTTTTCTTTTATAACGGCGCGAAAAGCATGTATTCGTGCTTAATACAACGAAACAAGCTGTTTTAGACCGAAACGAGCTAAATCACAACACATCGGTATTACAAGTGTTCCACGTGATACTCGTCAAAACTTTTTCTCTTATAACTGCGCGAAAAGCATGTATTCTTGCTTAATACAGCGAAACAAGCTGTTTTAGACCGAAACGAGCTAAATCACAACACATCGGTATTACAAGTGTTCCACGTGATACTCGTCAAAACTTTTTCTCTTTTAACTGCGCGAAAAGCATGTATTCATGCTTAATACAACGAAACAAGCTGTTTTTGACCGAAACGAGCTAAATCTGAACACATCGGTTTTACAAGTATCCACGTGATACTCGTCAAAACTTTTTCTCTTATAACTGCGCGAAAAGCATGTATTCTTGCTTAATACAACGAAACAAGCTGTTTTAGACCGAAACGAGCTAAATCACAACACATCGGTTTTACAAGTGTTCCTCTGATACGCGTCAAAACTTTTTCTCTTATAACTGCGCGAAAAGCATGTATTCTTGCTTAATACAGCGAAACAAGCTGTTTTAGACCGAAACGAGCTAAATCACAACACATCGGTTTTACAAGTGTTCCTCTAATACGCGTCAAAACGTTTTCTCTTATAACTGCGCGAAAAGCATGTATTCTTGCTTAATACAGCGAAACAAGCTGTTTTAGACCGAAACGAGCTAAATCACAACACATCGGTATTACAAGTGTTCCACGTGATACTCGTCAAAACTTTTTCTCTTATAACTGCGCGAAAAGCATGTATTCGTGCTTAATACAACGAAACAAGCTGTTTTAGACCGAAACGAGCTAAATCTGAACACATCGGTTTTACAAGTATCCACGTGATACTCGTCAAAACTTTTTCTCTTATAACTGCGCGAAAAGCATGTATTCTTGCTTAATACAACGAAACAAGCTGTTTTAGACCGAAACGAGCTAAATCACAACACATCGGTTTTACAAGTGTCTCTCTAATACGCGTCAAAACTTTTTCTCTTATAACTGCGCGAAAAGCATGTATTCTTGCTTAATACAACGACACAAGCTGTTTTAGACCGAAACGAGCTAAATCACAACACATCGGTTTTACAAGTGTCTCTGATACGCGTCAAAACTTTTTCTTCTATAACTGCGCGTAAAGCATGTATTCGTGCTTAATACAACGAAACAAGCTGTTTTAGACCGAAACGAGCTAAATCTGAACACATCGGTTTTACAAGTGTTCCTCTGATACGCGTCAAAACTTTTTCTCTTATAACTGCGCGAAAAGCATGTATTCTTGCTTAATACAGCGAAACAAGTTGTTTTAGACCGAAACGAGCTAAATCACAACACATCGGTTTTACAAGTGTTCCTCTAATACGCGTCAAAACTTTTTCTCTTATAACTGCGCGAAAAGCATGTATTCTTGCTTAATACAGCGAAACAAGCTGTTTTAGACCGAAACGAGCTAAATCACAACACATCGGTTTTACAAGTGTTCCTCTCATACGCGTCAAAACTTTTTCTCTTATAACTGCGCGAAAAGCATGTATTATTGATTAATACAGCGAAACAAGCTGTTTTAGACCGAAACGAGCTAAATCACAACACATCGGTATTACAAGTGTTCCACGTGATACTCGTCAAAACTTTTTCTCTTTTAACTGCGCGAAAAGCATGTATTCTTGCTTAATACAGCGAAACAAGCTGTTTTAGACCGAAACGAGCTAAATCACAACACATCGGTATTACAAGTGTTCCACGTGATACTCGTCAAAACTTTTTCTCTTTTAACTGCGCGAAAAGCATGTATTCATGCTTAATACAACGAAACAAGCTGTTTTTGACCGAAACGAGCTAAATCTGAACACATCGGTTTTACAAGTATCCACGTGATACTCGTCAAAACTTTTTCTCTTATAACTGCGCGAAAAGCATGTATTCTTGCTTAATACAACGAAACAAGCTGTTTTAGACCGAAACGAGCTAAATCACAACACATCGGTTTTACAAGTGTTCCTCTGATACGCGTCAAAACTTTTTCTCTTATAACTGCGCGAAAAGCATGTATTCTTGCTTAATACAGCGAAACAAGCTGTTTTAGACCGAAACGAGCTAAATCACAACACATCGGTTTTACAAGTGTTCCTCTGATACGCGTCAAAACGTTTTCTCTTATAACTGCGCGAAAAGCATGTATTCTTGCTTAATACAGCGAAACAAGCTGTTTTAGACCGAAACGAGCTAAATCACAACACATCGGTATTACAAGTGTTCCACGTGATACTCGTCAAAACTTTTTCTCTTATAACTGCGCGAAAAGCATGTATTCGTGCTTAATACAACGAAACAAGCTGTTTTAGACCGAAACGAGCTAAATCTGAACACATCGGTTTTACAAGTATCCACGTGATACTCGTCAAAACTTTTTCTCTTATAACTGCGCGAAAAGCATGTATTCTTGCTTAATACAACGAAACAAGCTGTTTTAGACCGAAACGAGCTAAATCACACCACATCGGTTTTACAAGTGTCTCTCTAATACGCGTCAAAACTTTTTCTCTTATAACTGCGCGAAAAGCATGTATTCTTGTTTAATACAACGACACAAGCTGTTTTAGACCGAAACGAGCTAAATCACAACACATCGGTTTTACAAGTGTCTCTGATACGCGTCAAAACTTTTTCTTCTATAACTGCGCGTAAAGCATGTATTCGTGCTTAATACAACGAAACAAGCTGTTTTAGACCGAAACGAGCTAAATCTGAACACATCGGTTTTACAAGTGTTCCTCTGATACGCGTCAAAACTTTTTCTCTTATAACTGCGCGAAAAGCATGTATTATTGATTAATACAGCGAAACAAGCTGTTTTAGACCGAAACGAGCTAAATCACAACACATCGGTTTTACAAGTGTTCCACGTGATACTCGTCAAAACTTTTTCTCTTTTAACTGCGCGAAAAGCATGTATTCATGCTTAATACAACGAAACAAGCTGTTTTTGACCGAAACGAGCTAAATCTGAACACATCGGTTTTACAAGTATCCACGTGATACTCGTCAAAACTTTTTCTCTTATAACTGCGCGAAAAGCATGTATTCTTGCTTAATACAACGAAACAAGCTGTTTTAGACCGAAACGAGCTAAATCACAACACATCGGTTTTACAAGTGTTCCTCTGATACGCGTCAAAACTTTTTCTCTTATAACTGCGCGAAAAGCATGTATTCTTGCTTAATACAGCGAAACAAGCTGTTTTAGACGGAAACGAGCTAAATCACAACACATCGGTTTTACAAGTGTTCCTCTGATACGCGTCAAAACGTTTTCTCTTATAACTGCGCGAAAAGCATGTATTCTTGCTTAATACAGCGAAACAAGCTGTTTTAGACCGAAACGAGCTAAATCACAACACATCGGTATTACAAGTGTTCCACGTGATACTCGTCAAAACTTTTTCTCTTATAACTGCGCGAAAAGCATGTATTCGTGCTTAATACAACGAAACAAGCTGTTTTAGACCGAAACGAGCTAAATCTGAACACATCGGTTTTACAAGTATCCACGTGATACTCGTCAAAACTTTTTCTCTTATAACTGCGCGAAAAGCATGTATTCTTGCTTAATACAACGAAACAAGCTGTTTTAGACCAAAACGAGCTAAATCACAACACATCGGTATTACAAGTGTTCCACGTGATACTCGTCAAAACTTTTTCTCTTATAACTGCGCGAAAAGCATGTATTCTTGCTTAATACAGCGAAACAAGCTGTTTTAGACCGAAACGAGCTAAATCACAACACATCGGTATTACAAGTGTTCCACGTGATACTCGTCAAAACTTTTTCTCTTTTAACTGCGCGAAAAGCATGTATTCATGCTTAATACAACGAAACAAGCTGTTTTTGACCGAAACGAGCTAAATCTGAACACATCGGTTTTACAAGTATCCACGTGATACTCGTCAAAACTTTTTCTCTTATAACTGCGCGAAAAGCATGTATTCTTGCTTAATACAACGAAACAAGCTGTTTTAGACCGAAACGAGCTAAATCACAACACATCGGTTTTACAAGTGTTCCTCTGATACGCGTCAAAACTTTTTCACTTATAACTGCGCGAAACGCATGTATTCTTGCTTAATACAGCGAAACAAGCTGTTTTAGACCGAAACGAGCTAAATCACAACACATCGGTTTTACAAGTGTTCCTCTGATACGCGTCAAAACGTTTTCTCTTATAACTGCGCGAAAAGCATGTATTCTTGCTTAATACAGCGAAACAAGCTGTTTTAGACCGAAACGAGCTAAATCACAACACATCGGTATTACAAGTGTTCCACGTGATACTCGTCAAAACTTTTTCTCTTATAACTGCGCGAAAAGCATGTATTCGTGCTTAATACAACGAAACAAGCTGTTTTAGACCGAAACGAGCTAAATCTGAACACATCGGTTTTACAAGTATCCACGTGATACTCGTCAAAACGTTTTCTCTTATAACTGCGCGAAAAGCATGTATTCTTGCTTAATACAACGAAACAAGCTGTTTTAGACCGAAACGAGCTAAATCACAACACATCGGTTTTACAAGTGTCTCTCTAATACGCGTCAAAACTTTTTCTCTTATAACTGCGCGAAAAGCATGTATTCTTGCTTAATACAACGACACAAGCTGTTTTAGACCGAAACGAGCTAAATCACAACACATCGGTTTTACAAGTGTCTCTGATACGCGTCAAAACTTTTTCTTCTATAACTGCGCGTAAAGCATGTATTCGTGCTTAATACAACGAAACAAGCTGTTTTAGACCGAAACGAGCTAAATCTGAACACATCGGTTTTACAAGTGTTCCTCTGATACGCGTCAAAACTTTTTCTCTTATAACTGCGCGAAAAGCATGTATTCTTGCTTAATACAGCGAAACAAGTTGTTTTAGACCGAAACGAGCTAAATCACAACACATCGGTTTTACAAGTGTTCCTCTAATACGCGTCAAAACTTTTTCTCTTATAACTGCGCGAAAAGCATGTATTCTTGCTTAATACAGCGAAACAAGCTGTTTTAGACCGAAACGAGCTAAATCACAACACATCGGTTTTACAATTGTTCCTCTGATACGCGTCAAAACTTTTTCTCTTATAACTGCGCGAAAAGCATGTATTATTGATTAATACAGCGAAACAAGCTGTTTTAGACCGAAACGAGCTAAATCACAACACATCGGTATTACAAGTGTTCCACGTGATACTCGTCAAAACGTTTTCTTTTTTAACTGCGCGAAAAGCATGTATTCATGCTTAATACAACGAAACAAGCTGTTTTTGACCGAAACGAGCTAAATCTGAACACATCGGTTTTACAAGTATCCACGTGATACTCGTCAAAACTTTTTCTCTTATAACTGCGCGAAAAGCATGTATTCTTGCCTAATACAACGAAACAAGCTGTTTTAGACCGAAACGAGCTAAATCACAACACATCGGTTTTACAAGTGTTCCTCTGATACGCGTCAAAACGTTTTCTCTTATAACTGCGCGAAAAGCATGTATTCTTGCTTAATACAGCGAAACAAGCTGTTTTAGACCGAAACGAGCTAAATCACAACACATCGGTTTTACAAGTGTTCCTCTGATACGCGTCAAAACTTTTTCTCTTATAACGGCGCGAAAAGCATGTATTCGTGCTTAATACAACGAAACAAGCTGTTTTAGACCGAAACGAGCTAAATCACAACACATCGGTATTACAAGTGTTCCACGTGATACTCGTCAAAACTTTTTCTCTTATAACTGCGCGAAAAGCATGTATTCTTGCTTAATACAGCGAAACAAGCTGTTTTAGACCGAAACGAGCTAAATCACAACACATCGGTATTACAAGTGTTCCACGTGATACTCGTCAAAACTTTTTCTCTTTTAACTGCGCGAAAAGCATGTATTCATGCTTAATACAACGAAACAAGCTGTTTTTGACCGAAACGAGCTAAATCTGAACACATCGGTTTTACAAGTATCCACGTGATACTCGTCAAAACTTTTTCTCTTATAACTGCGCGAAAAGCATGTATTCTTGCTTAATACAACGAAACAAGCTGTTTTAGAACGAAACGAGCTAAATCACAACACATCGGTTTTACAAGTGTTCCTCTGATACGCGTCAAAACTTTTTCTCTTATAACTGCGCGAAAAGCATGTATTCTTGCTTAATACAGCGAAACAAGCTGTTTTAGACCGAAACGAGCTAAATCACAACACATCGGTTTTACAAGTGTTCCTCTGATACGCGTCAAAACGTTTTCTCTTATAACTGCGCGAAAAGCATGTATTCTTGCTTAATACAGCGAAACAAGCTGTTTTAGACCGAAACGAGCTAAATCACAACACATCGGTATTACAAGTGTTCCACGTGATACTCGTCAAAACTTTTTCTCTTATAACTGCGCGAAAAGCATGTATTCGTGCTTAATACAACGAAACAAGCTGTTTTAGACCGAAACGAGCTAAATCTGAACACATCGGTTTTACAAGTATCCACGTGATACTCGTCAAAACTTTTTCTCTTATAACTGCGCGAAAAGCATGTATTCTTGCTTAATACAACGAAACAAGCTGTTTTAGACCGAAACGAGCTAAATCACACCACATCGGTTTTACAAGTGTCTCTCTAATACGCGTCAAAACTTTTTCTCTTATAACTGCGCGAAAAGCATGTATTCTTGTTTAATACAACGACACAAGCTGTTTTAGACCGAAACGAGCTAAATCACAACACATCGGTTTTACAAGTGTCTCTGATACGCGTCAAAACTTTTTCTTCTATAACTGCGCGTAAAGCATGTATTCGTGCTTAATACAACGAAACAAGCTGTTTTAGACCGAAACGAGCTAAATCTGAACACATCGGTTTTACAAGTGTTCCTCTGATACGCGTCAAAACTTTTTCTCTTATAACTGCGCGAAAAGCATGTATTCTTGCTTAATACAGCGAAACAAGCTGTTTTAGACCGAAACGAGCTAAATCACAACACATCGGTTTTACAAGTGTTCCTCTGATACGCGTCAAAACTTTTTCTCTTATAACTGCGCGAAAAGCATGTATTATTGATTAATACAGCGAAACAAGCTGTTTTAGACCGAAACGAGCTAAATCACAACACATCGGTTTTACAAGTGTTCCACGTGATACTCGTCAAAACTTTTTCTCTTTTAACTGCGCGAAAAGCATGTATTCATGCTTAATACAACGAAACAAGCTGTTTTTGACCGAAACGAGCTAAATCTGAACACATCGGTTTTACAAGTATCCACGTGATACTCGTCAAAACTTTTTCTCTTATAACTGCGCGAAAAGCATGTATTCTTGCTTAATACAACGAAACAAGCTAAATCACAACACATCGGTTTTACAAGTGTTCCTCTGATACGCGTCAAAACTTTTTCTCTTATAACTGCGCGAAAAGCATGTATTCTTGCTTAATACAGCGAAACAAGCTGTTTTAGACGGAAACGAGCTAAATCACAACACATCGGTTTTACAAGTGTTCCTCTGATACGCGTCAAAACGTTTTCTCTTATAACTGCGCGAAAAGCATGTATTCTTGCTTAATACAGCGAAACAAGCTGTTTTAGACCGAAACGAGCTAAATCACAACACATCGGTATTACAAGTGTTCCACGTGATACTCGTCAAAACTTTTTCTCTTATAACTGCGCGAAAAGCATGTATTCGTGCTTAATACAACGAAACAAGCTGTTTTAGACCGAAACGAGCTAAATCTGAACACATCGGTTTTACAAGTATCCACGTGATACTCGTCAAAACTTTTTCTCTTATAACTGCGCGAAAAGCATGTATTCTTGCTTAATACAACGAAACAAGCTGTTTTAGACCAAAACGAGCTAAATCACAACACATCGGTATTACAAGTGTTCCACGTGATACTCGTCAAAACTTTTTCTCTTATAACTGCGCGAAAAGCATGTATTCTTGCTTAATACAGCGAAACAAGCTGTTTTAGACCGAAACGAGCTAAATCACAACACATCGGTATTACAAGTGTTCCACGTGATACTCGTCAAAACTTTTTCTCTTTTAACTGCGCGAAAAGCATGTATTCATGCTTAATACAACGAAACAAGCTGTTTTTGACCGAAACGAGCTAAATCTGAACACATCGGTTTTACAAGTATCCACGTGATACTCGTCAAAACTTTTTCTCTTATAACTGCGCGAAAAGCATGTATTCTTGCTTAATACAACGAAACAAGCTGTTTTAGACCGAAACGAGCTAAATCACAACACATCGGTTTTACAAGTGTTCCTCTGATACGCGTCAAAACTTTTTCTCTTATAACTGCGCGAAACGCATGTATTCTTGCTTAATACAGCGAAACAAGCTGTTTTAGACCGAAACGAGCTAAATCACAACACATCGGTTTTACAAGTGTTCCTCTGATACGCGTCAAAACGTTTTCTCTTATAACTGCGCGAAAAGCATGTATTCTTGCTTAATACAGCGAAACAAGCTGTTTTAGACCGAAACGAGCTAAATCACAACACATCGGTATTACAAGTGTTCCACGTGATACTCGTCAAAACTTTTTCTCTTATAACTGCGCGAAAAGCATGTATTCGTGCTTAATACAACGAAACAAGCTGTTTTAGACCGAAACGAGCTAAATCTGAACACATCGGTTTTACAAGTATCCACGTGATACTCGTCAAAACGTTTTCTCTTATAACTGCGCGAAAAGCATGTATTCTTGCTTAATACAACGAAACAAGCTGTTTTAGACCGAAACGAGCTAAATCACAACACATCGGTTTTACAAGTGTCTCTCTAATACGCGTCAAAACTTTTTCTCTTATAACTGCGCGAAAAGCATGTATTCTTGCTTAATACAACGACACAAGCTGTTTTAGACCGAAACGAGCTAAATCACAACACATCGGTTTTACAAGTGTCTCTGATACGCGTCAAAACTTTTTCTTCTATAACTGCGCGTAAAGCATGTATTCGTGCTTAATACAACGACACAAGCTGTTTTAGACCGAAACGAGCTAAATCTGAACACATCGGTTTTACAAGTGTTCCTCTGATACGCGTCAAAACTTTTTCTCTTATAACTGCGCGAAAAGCATGTATTCTTGCTTAATACAGCGAAACAAGTTGTTTTAGACCGAAACGAGCTAAATCACAACACATCGGTTTTACAAGTGTTCCTCTAATACGCGTCAAAACTTTTTCTCTTATAACTGCGCGAAAAGCATGTATTCTTGCTTAATACAGCGAAACAAGCTGTTTTAGACCGAAACGAGCTAAATCACAACACATCGGTTTTACAAGTGTTCCTCTGATACGCGTCAAAACTTTTTCTCTTATAACTGCGCGAAAAGCATGTATTATTGATTAATACAGCGAAACAAGCTGTTTTAGACCGAAACGAGCTAAATCACAACACATCGGTATTACAAGTGTTCCACGTGATACTCGTCAAAACTTTTTCTTTTTTAACTGCGCGAAAAGCATGTATTCATGCTTAATACAACGAAACAAGCTGTTTTTGACCGAAACGAGCTAAATCTGAACACATCGGTTTTACAAGTATCCACGTGATACTCGTCAAAACTTTTTCTCTTATAACTGCGCGAAAAGCATGTATTCTTGCCTAATACAACGAAACAAGCTGTTTTAGACCGAAACGAGCTAAATCACAACACATCGGTTTTACAAGTGTTCCTCTGATACGCGTCAAAACGTTTTCTCTTATAACTGCGCGAAAAGCATGTATTCTTGCTTAATACAGCGAAACAAGCTGTTTTAGACCGAAACGAGCTAAATCACAACACATCGGTTTTACAAGTGTTCCTCTGATACGCGTCAAAACTTTTTCTCTTATAACGGCGCGAAAAGCATGTATTCGTGCTTAATACAACGAAACAAGCTGTTTTAGACCGAAACGAGCTAAATCACAACACATCGGTATTACAAGTGTTCCACGTGATACTCGTCAAAACTTTTTCTCTTATAACTGCGCGAAAAGCATGTATTCTTGCTTAATACAGCGAAACAAGCTGTTTTAGACCGAAACGAGCTAAATCACAACACATCGGTATTACAAGTGTTCCACGTGATACTCGTCAAAACTTTTTCTCTTTTAACTGCGCGAAAAGCATGTATTCATGCTTAATACAACGAAACAAGCTGTTTTTGACCGAAACGAGCTAAATCTGAACACATCGGTTTTACAAGTATCCACGTGATACTCGTCAAAACTTTTTCTCTTATAACTGCGCGAAAAGCATGTATTCTTGCTTAATACAACGAAACAAGCTGTTTTAGACCGAAACGAGCTAAATCACAACACATCGGTTTTACAAGTGTTCCTCTGATACGCGTCAAAACTTTTTCTCTTATAACTGCGCGAAAAGCATGTATTCTTGCTTAATACAGCGAAACAAGCTGTTTTAGACCGAAACGAGCTAAATCACAACACATCGGTTTTACAAGTGTTCCTCTGATACGCGTCAAAACGTTTTCTCTTATAACTGCGCGAAAAGCATGTATTCTTGCTTAATACAGCGAAACAAGCTGTTTTAGACCGAAACGAGCTAAATCACAACACATCGGTATTACAAGTGTTCCACGTGATACTCGTCAAAACTTTTTCTCTTATAACTGCGCGAAAAGCATGTATTCGTGCTTAATACAACGAAACAAGCTGTTTTAGACCGAAACGAGCTAAATCTGAACACATCGGTTTTACAAGTATCCACGTGATACTCGTCAAAACTTTTTCTCTTATAACTGCGCGAAAAGCATGTATTCTTGCTTAATACAACGAAACAAGCTGTTTTAGACCGAAACGAGCTAAATCACACCACATCGGTTTTACAAGTGTCTCTCTAATACGCGTCAAAACTTTTTCTCTTATAACTGCGCGAAAAGCATGTATTCTTGTTTAATACAACGACACAAGCTGTTTTAGACCGAAACGAGCTAAATCACAACACATCGGTTTTACAAGTGTCTCTGATACGCGTCAAAACTTTTTCTTCTATAACTGCGCGTAAAGCATGTATTCGTGCTTAATACAACGAAACAAGCTGTTTTAGACCGAAACGAGCTAAATCTGAACACATCGGTTTTACAAGTGTTCCTCTGATACGCGTCAAAACTTTTTCTCTTATAACTGCGCGAAAAGCATGTATTCTTGCTTAATACAGCGAAACAAGCTGTTTTAGACCGAAACGAGCTAAATCACAACACATCGGTTTTACAAGTGTTCCTCTGATACGCGTCAAAACTTTTTCTCTTATAACTGCGCGAAAAGCATGTATTATTGATTATTACAGCGAAACAAGCTGTTTTAGACCGAAACGAGCTAAATCACAACACATCGGTTTTACAAGTGTTCCACGTGATACTCGTCAAAACTTTTTCTCTTTTAACTGCGCGAAAAGCATGTATTCATGCTTAATACAACGAAACAAGCTGTTTTTGACCGAAACGAGCTAAATCTGAACACATCGGTTTTACAAGTATCCACGTGATACTCGTCAAAACTTTTTCTCTTATAACTGCGCGAAAAGCATGTATTCTTGCTTAATACAACGAAACAAGCTGTTTTAGACCGAAACGAGCTAAATCTGAACACATCGGTTTTACAAGTATCCACGTGATACTCGTCAAAACTTTTTCTCTTATAACTGCGCGAAAAGCATGTATTCTTGCTTAATACAACGAAACAAGCTGTTTTAGACCGAAACGAGCTAAATCACACCACATCGGTTTTACAAGTGTCTCTCTAATACGCGTCAAAACTTTTTCTCTTATAACTGCGCGAAAAGCATGTATTCTTGTTTAATACAACGACACAAGCTGTTTTAGACCGAAACGAGCTAAATCACAACACATCGGTTTTACAAGTGTCTCTGATACGCGTCAAAACTTTTTCTTCTATAACTGCGCGTAAAGCATGTATTCGTGCTTAATACAACGAAACAAGCTGTTTTAGACCGAAACGAGCTAAATCTGAACACATCGGTTTTACAAGTGTTCCTCTGATACGCGTCAAAACTTTTTCTCTTATAACTGCGCGAAAAGCATGTATTCTTGCTTAATACAGCGAAACAAGCTGTTTTAGACCGAAACGAGCTAAATCACAACACATCGGTTTTACAAGTGTTCCTCTGATACGCGTCAAAACTTTTTCTCTTATAACTGCGCGAAAAGCATGTATTATTGATTATTACAGCGAAACAAGCTGTTTTAGACCGAAACGAGCTAAATCACAACACATCGGTTTTACAAGTGTTCCACGTGATACTCGTCAAAACTTTTTCTCTTTTAACTGCGCGAAAAGCATGTATTCATGCTTAATACAACGAAACAAGCTGTTTTTGACCGAAACGAGCTAAATCTGAACACATCGGTTTTACAAGTATCCACGTGATACTCGTCAAAACTTTTTCTCTTATAACTGCGCGAAAAGCATGTATTCTTGCTTAATACAACGAAACAAGCTGTTTTAGACCGAAACGAGCTAAATCACAACACATCGGTTTTACAAGTGTTCCTCTGATACGCATCAAAACTTTTTCTCTTATAACTGCGCGAAAAGCATGTATTCTTGCTTAATACAGCGAAACAAGCTGTTTTAGACCGAAACGAGCTAAATCACAACACATCGGTTTTACAAGTGTTCCTCTGATACGCGTCAAAACGTTTTCTCTTATAACTGCGCGAAAAGCATGTATTCTTGCTTAATACAGCGAAACAAGCTGTTTTAGACCGAAACGAGCTAAATCACAACACATCGGTATTACAAGTGTTCCACGTGATACTCGTCAAAACTTTTTCTCTTATAACTGCACGAAAAGCATGTATTCGTGCTTAATACAACGAAACAAGCTGTTTTAGACCGAAACGAGCTAAATCTGAACACATCGGTTTTACAAGTATCCACGTGATACTCGTCAAAACTTTTTCTCTTATAACTGCGCGAAAAGCATGTATTCTTGCTTAATACAACGAAACAAGCTGTTTTAGACCGAAACGAGCTAAATCACAACACATCGGTTTTACAAGTGTCTCTCTAATACGCGTCAAAACTTTTTCTCTTATAACTGCGCGAAAAGCATGTATTCTTGCTTAATACAACGACACAAGCTGTTTTAGACCGAAACGAGCTAAATCACAACACATCGGTTTTACAAGTGTCTCTGATACGCGTCAAAACTTTTTCTTCTATAACTGCGCGTAAAGCATGTATTCGTGCTTAATACAACGAAACAAGCTGTTTTAGACCGAAACGAGCTAAATCTGAACACATCGGTTTTACAAGTGTTCCTCTGATACGCGTCAAAACTTTTTCTCTTATAACTGCGCGAAAAGCATGTATTCTTGCTTAATACAGCGAAACAAGTTGTTTTAGACCGAAACGAGCTAAATCACAACACATCGGTTTTACAAGTGTTCCTCTAATACGCGTCAAAACTTTTTCTCTTATAACTGCGCGAAAAGCATGTATTCTTGCTTAATACAGCGAAACAAGCTGTTTTAGACCGAAACGAGCTAAATCACAACACATCGGTTTTACAAGTGTTCCTCTGATACGCGTCAAAACTTTTTCTCTTATAACTGCGCGAAAAGCATGTATTCTTGCTTAATACAGCGAAACAAGCTGTTTTAGACCGAAATGAGCTAAATCACAACACATCGGTTTTACAAGTGTTCCTCTGATACGCGTCAAAACTTTTTCTCTTATAACGGCGCGAAAAGCATGTATTCTTGCTTAATACAGCGAAACAAGCTGTTTTAGACCGAAACGAGCTAAATCACAACACATCGGTATTACAAGTGTCTCTCTAATACGCGTCAAAACTTTTTCTCTTATAACTGCGCGAAAAGCATGTATTCTTGTTTAATACAACGACACAAGCTGTTTTAGACCGAAACGAGCTAAATCACAACACATCGGTTTTACAAGTGTCTCTGATACGCGTCAAAACTTTTTCTTCTATAACTGCGCGTAAAGCATGTATTCGTGCTTAATACAACGAAACAAGCTGTTTTAGACCGAAACGAGCTAAATCTGAACACATCGGTTTTACAAGTGTTCCTCTGATACGCGTCAAAACTTTTTCTCTTATAACTGCGCGAAAAGCATGTATTCTTGCTTAATACAGCGAAACAAGCTGTTTTAGACCGAAACGAGCTAAATCACAACACATCGGTTTTACAAGTGTTCCTCTGATACGCGTCAAAACTTTTTCTCTTATAACTGCCCGAAAAGCATGTATTATTGATTAATACAGCGAAACAAGCTGTTTTAGACCGAAACGAGCTAAATCACAACACATCGGTATTACAAGTGTTCCACGTGATACTCGTCAAAACTTTTTCTCTTTTAACTGCGCGAAAAGCATGTATTCATGCTTAATACAAAGAAACAAGCTGTTTTTGACCGAAACGAGCTAAATCTGAACACATCGGTTTTACAAGTATCCACGTGATACTCGTCAAAACTTTTTCTCTTATAACTGCGCGAAAAGCATGTATTCTTGCTTAATACAACGAAACAAGCTGTTTTAGACCGAAACGAGCTAAATCACAACACATCGGTTTTACAAGTGTCTCTCTAATACGCGTCAAAACTTTTTCTCTTATAACTGCGCGAAAAGCATGTATTCTTGCTTAATACAACGACACAAGCTGTTTTAGACCGAAACGAGCTAAATCACAACACATCGGTTTTACAAGTGTCTCTGATACGCGTCAAAACTTTTTCTTCTATAACTGCGCGTAAAGCATGTATTCGTGCTTAATACAACGAAACAAGCTGTTTTAGACCGAAACGAGCTAAATCTGAACACATCGGTTTTACAAGTGTTCCTCTGATACGCGTCAAAACTTTTTCTCTTATAACTGCGCGAAAAGCATGTATTCTTGCTTAATACAGCGAAACAAGTTGTTTTAGACCGAAACGAGCTAAATCACAACACATCGGTTTTACAAGTGTTCCTCTAATACGCGTCAAAACTTTTTCTTTTATAACTGCGCGAAAAGCATGTATTCTTGCTTAATACAGCGAATCAAGTTGTTTTAGACCGAAACGAGCTAAATCACAACACATCGGTTTTACAAGTGTTCCTCTGATACGCGTCAAAACGTTTTCTCTTATAACTGCGCGAAAAGCATGTATTCTTGCTTAATACAGCGAAACAAGCTGTTTTAGACCGAAACGAGCTAAATCACAACACATCGGTATTACAAGTGTTCCACGTGATACTCGTCAAAACTTTTTCTCTTATAACTGCGCGAAAAGCATGTATTCGTGCTTAATACAACGAAACAAGCTGTTTTAGACCGAAACGAGCTAAATCTGAACACATCGGTTTTACAAGTATCCACGTGATACTCGTCAAAACTTTTTCTCTTATAACTGCGCGAAAAGCATGTATTCTTGCTTAATACAACGAAACAAGCTGTTTTAGACCGAAACGAGCTAAATCACAACACATCGGTTTTACAAGTGTCTCTCTAATACGCGTCAAAACTTTTTCTCTTATAACTGCGCGAAAAGCATGTATTCTTGCTTAATACAACGACACAAGCTGTTTTAGACCGAAACGAGCTAAATCACAACACATCGGCTTTACAAGTGTCTCTGATACGCGTCAAAACTTTTTCTTCTATAACTGCGCGTAAAGCATGTATTCGTGCTTAATACAACGAAACAAGCTGTTTTAGACCGAAACGAGCTAAATCTGAATACATCGGTTTTACAAGTGTTCCTCTGATACGCGTCAAAACTTTTTCTCTTATAACTGCGCGAAAAGCATGTATTCTTGCTTAATACAGCGAAACAAGTTGTTTTAGACCGAAACGAGCTAAATCACAACACATCGGTTTTACAAGTGTTCCTCTAATACGCGTCAAAACTTTTTCTCTTATAACTGCGCGAAAAGCATGTATTCTTGCTTAATACAGCGAAACAAGCTGTTTTAGACCGAAACGAGCTAAATCACAACACATCGGTTTTACAAGTGTTCCTCTGATACGCGTCAAAACTTTTTCTCTTATAACTGCGCGAAAAGCATGTATTCTTGCTTAATACAGCGAAACAAGCTGTTTTAGACCGAAATGAGCTAAATCACAACACATCGGTTTTACAAGTGTTCCTCTGATACGCGTCAAAACTTTTTCTCTTATAACGGCGCGAAAAGCATGTATTCTTGCTTAATACAGCGAAACAAGCTGTTTTAGACCGAAACGAGCTAAATCACAACACATCGGTATTACAAGTGTCTCTCTAATACGCGTCAAAACTTTTTCTCTTATAACTGCGCGAAAAGCATGTATTCTTGTTTAATACAACGACACAAGCTGTTTTAGACCGAAACGAGCTAAATCACAACACATCGGTTTTACAAGTGTCTCTGATACGCGTCAAAACTTTTTCTTCTATAACTGCGCGTAAAGCATGTATTCGTGCTTAATACAACGAAACAAGCTGTTTTAGACCGAAACGAGCTAAATCTGAACACATCGGTTTTACAAGTGTTCCTCTGATACGCGTCAAAACTTTTTCTCTTATAACTGCGCGAAAAGCATGTATTCTTGCTTAATACAGCGAAACAAGCTGTTTTAGACCGAAACGAGCTAAATCACAACACATCGGTTTTACAAGTGTTCCTCTGATACGCGTCAAAACTTTTTCTCTTATAACTGCGCGAAAAGCATGTATTATTGATTAATACAGCGAAACAAGCTGTTTTAGACCGAAACGAGCTAAATCACAACACATCGGTATTACAAGTGTTCCACGTGATACTCGTCAAAACTTTTTCTCTTTTAACTGCGCGAAAAGCATGTATTCATGCTTAATACAACGAAACAAGCTGTTTTTGACCGAAACGAGCTAAATCTGAACACATCGGTTTTACAAGTATCCACGTGATACTCGTCAAAACTTTTTTTCTTATAACTGCGCGAAAAGCATGTATTCTTGCTTAATACAACGAAACAAGCTGTTTTAGACCGAAACGAGCTAAATCACAACACATCGGTTTTACAAGTGTTCCTCTGATACGCGTCAAAACTTTTTCTCTTATAACTGCGCGAAAAGCATGTATTCTTGCTTAATACAGCGAAACAAGCTGTTTTAGACCGAAACGAGCTAAATCACAACACATCGGTATTACAAGTGTTCCACGTGATACTCGTCAAAACTTTTTCTCTTATAACTGCGCGAAAAGCATGTATTCGTGCTTAATACAACGAAACAAGCTGTTTTAGACCGAAACGAGCTAAATCTGAACACATCGGTTTTACAAGTATCCACGTGATACTCGTCAAAACTTTTTCTCTTATAACTGCGCGAAAAGCATGTATTCTTGCTTAATACAACGAAACAAGCTGTTTTAGACCGAAACGAGCTAAATCACAACACATCGGTTTTACAAGTGTCTCTCTAATACGCGTCAAAACTTTTTCTCTTATAACTGCGCGAAAAGCATGTATTCTTGCTTAATACAACGACACAAGCTGTTTTAGACCGAAACGAGCTAAATCACAACACATCGGCTTTACAAGTGTCTCTGATACGCGTCAAAACTTTTTCTTCTATAACTGCGCGTAAAGCATGTATTCGTGCTTAATACAACGAAACAAGCTGTTTTAGACCGAAACGAGCTAAATCTGAATACATCGGTTTTACAAGTGTTCCTCTGATACGCGTCAAAACTTTTTCTCTTATAACTGCGCGAAAAGCATGTATTCTTGCTTAATACAGCGAAACAAGTTGTTTTAGACCGAAACGAGCTAAATCACAACACATCGGTTTTACAAGTGTTCCTCTAATACGCGTCAAAACTTTTTCTCTTATAACTGCGCGAAAAGCATGTATTCTTGCTTAATACAGCGAAACAAGCTGTTTTAGACCGAAACGAGCTAAATCACAACACATCGGTTTTACAAGTGTTCCTCTGATACGCGTCAAAACTTTTTCTCTTATAACTGCGCGAAAAGCATGTATTCTTGCTTAATACAGCGAAACAAGCTGTTTTAGACCGAAATGAGCTAAATCACAACACATCGGTTTTACAAGTGTTCCTCTGATACGCGTCAAAACTTTTTCTCTTATAACGGCGCGAAAAGCATGTATTCTTGCTTAATACAGCGAAACAAGCTGTTTTAGACCGAAACGAGCTAAATCACAACACATCGGTATTACAAGTGTCTCTCTAATACGCGTCAAAACTTTTTCTCTTATAACTGCGCGAAAAGCATGTATTCTTGTTTAATACAACGACACAAGCTGTTTTAGACCGAAACGAGCTAAATCACAACACATCGGTTTTACAAGTGTCTCTGATACGCGTCAAAACTTTTTCTTCTATAACTGCGCGTAAAGCATGTATTCGTGCTTAATACAACGAAACAAGCTGTTTTAGACCGAAACGAGCTAAATCTGAACACATCGGTTTTACAAGTGTTCCTCTGATACGCGTCAAAACTTTTTCTCTTATAACTGCGCGAAAAGCATGTATTCTTGCTTAATACAGCGAAACAAGCTGTTTTAGACCGAAACGAGCTAAATCACAACACATCGGTTTTACAAGTGTTCCTCTGATACGCGTCAAAACTTTTTCTCTTATAACTGCGCGAAAAGCATGTATTATTGATTAATACAGCGAAACAAGCTGTTTTAGACCGAAACGAGCTAAATCACAACACATCGGTATTACAAGTGTTCCACGTGATACTCGTCAAAACTTTTTCTCTTTTAACTGCGCGAAAAGCATGTATTCATGCTTAATACAACGAAACAAGCTGTTTTTGACCGAAACGAGCTAAATCTGAACACATCGGTTTTACAAGTATCCACGTGATACTCGTCAAAACTTTTTTTCTTATAACTGCGCGAAAAGCATGTATTCTTGCTTAATACAACGAAACAAGCTGTTTTAGACCGAAACGAGCTAAATCACAACACATCGGTTTTACAAGTGTTCCTCTGATACGCGTCAAAACTTTTTCTCTTATAACTGCGCGAAAAGCATGTATTCTTGCTTAATACAGCGAAACAAGCTGTTTTAGACCGAAACGAGCTAAATCACAACACATCGGTTTTACAAGTGTTCCTCTGATACGCGTCAAAACGTTTTTTCTTATAACTGCGCGAAAAGCATGTATTCTTGCTTAATACAGCGAAACAAGCTGTTTTAGACCGAAACGAGCTAAATCACAACACATCGGTATTACAAGTGTTCCACGTGATACTCGTCAAAACTTTTTCTCTTATAACTGCGCGAAAAGCATGTATTCGTGCTTAATACAACGAAACAAGCTGTTTTAGACCGAAACGAGCTAAATCTGAACACATCGGTTTTACAAGTATCCACGTGATACTCGTCAAAACTTTTTCTCTTATAACTGCGCGAAAAGCATGTATTCTTGCTTAATACAACGAAACAAGCTGTTTTAGACCGAAACGAGCTAAATCACAACACATCGGTTTTACAAGTGTCTCTCTAATACGCGTCAAAACTTTTTCTCTTATAACTGCGCGAAAAGCATGTATTCTTGCTTAATACAACGACACAAGCTGTTTTAGACCGAAACGAGCTAAATCACAACACATCGGTTTTACAAGTGTCTCTGATACGCGTCAAAACTTTTTCTTCTATAACTGCGCGTAAAGCATGTATTCGTGCTTAATACAACGAAACAAGCTGTTTTAGACCGAAACGAGCTAAATCTGAACACATCGGTTTTACAAGTGTTCCTCTGATACGCGTCAAAACTTTTTCTCTTATAACTGCGCGAAAAGCATGTATTCTTGCTTAATACAGCGAAACAAGTTGTTTTAGACCGAAACGAGCTAAATCACAACACATCGGTTTTACAAGTGTTCCTCTAATACGCGTCAAAACTTTTTCTCTTATAACTGCGCGAAAAGCATGTATTCTTGCTTAATACAGCGAAACAAGCTGTTTTAGACCGAAACGAGCTAAATCACAACACATCGGTTTTACAAGTGTTCCTCTGATACGCGTCAAAACTTTTTCTCTTATAACTGCGCGAAAAGCATGTATTCTTGCTTAATACAGCGAAACAAGCTGTTTTAGACCGAAATGAGCTAAATCACAACACATCGGTTTTACAAGTGTTCCTCTGATACGCGTCAAAACTTTTTCTCTTATAACGGCGCGAAAAGCATGTATTCTTGCTTAATACAGCGAAACAAGCTGTTTTAGACCGAAACGAGCTAAATCACAACACATCGGTATTACAAGTGTTCCACGTGATACTCGTCAAAACTTTTTCTCTTTTAACTGCGCGAAAAGCATGTATTCGTGCTTAATACAACCAAACAAGCTGTTTTTGACCGAAACGAGCTAAATCTGAACACATCGGTTTTACTAGTATCCACGTGATACTCGTCAAAACTTTTTCTCTTATAACTGCGCGAAAAGCATGTATTCTTGCTTAATACAACGAAACAAGCTGTATTAGACCGAAACGAGCTAAATCACAACAAATCGGTTTTACAAGTGTCTCTAATACGCGTCAAAACTTTTTCTCTTATAACTGCGCGAAAAGCATGTATTCTTGCTTAATACAACGAAACAAGCTGTTTTAGACCGAAACGAGCTAAATCTGAACACATCGGTTTTACAAGTATCCACGTGATACTCGTCAAAACTTTTTCTCTTATAACTGCGCGAAAAGCATGTATTCTTGCTTAATACAACGAAACAAGCTGTTTTAGACCGAAATGAACTAAATCACAACACATCGGTTTTACAAGTGTTCCTCTGATACGCGTCAAAACTTTTTCTTTTATAACTGCGCGAAAAGCATGTTATCTTGCTTAATACAGCGAATCAAGCTGTTTTAGACCGAAACGAGCTAAATCACAACACATCGGTATTACAAGTGTTCCACCTGATACTCGTCAAAACTTTTTCTCTTATAACTGCGCGAAAAGCATGTATTCGTGCTTAATACAACGAAACAAGCTGTTTTAGACCGAAACGAGCTAAATCTGAACACATCGGTTTTACAAGTGTCTCTGATACGCGTCAAAACTTTTTCTTCTATAACTGCGCGTAAAGCATGTATTCGTGCTTAATACAACGAAACAAGCTGTTTTAGACCGAAACGAGCTAAATCTGAACACATCGGTTTTACAAGTGTTCCTCTGATACGCGTCAAAACTTTTTCTCTTATAACTGCGCGAAAAGCATGTATTCTTGCTTAATACAGCGAAACAAGTTGTTTTAGACCGAAACGAGCTAAATCACAACACATCGGTTTTACAAGTGTTCCTCTGATACGCGTCAAAACTTTTTCTCTTATAACTGCGCGAAAAGCATGTATTCTTGCTTAATACAGCGAAACAAGCTGTATTAGACCGAAACGAGCTAAATCACAACACATCGGTTTTACAAGTGTTCCTCTGATACGCGTCAAAACTTTTTCTCTTATAACTGCGCGAAAAGCTTGTATTCCTGCTTAATACAGCGAAACAAGCTGTTTTAGACCGAAATGAGCTAAATCACAACACATCGGTTTTACAAGTGTTCCTCTGATACGCGTCAAAACTTTTTCTCTTATAACGGCGCGAAAAGCATGTATTCTTGCTTAATACAGCGAAACAAGCTGTTTTAGACCGAATCGAGCTAGATCACAACACATCGGTATTACAAGTGTTCCACGTGATACTCGTCAAAACTTTTTCTCTTTTAACTGCGCGAAAAGCATGTATTCGTGCTTAATACAACGAAACAAGCTGTTTTAGACCGAAACGAGCTAAATCTGAACACATCGGTTTTACAAGTATCCACGTGATACTCGTCAAAACTTTTTCTCTTATAACTGCGCGAAAAGGATGTATTCTTGCTTAATACAACGAAACAAGCTGTTTTAGACCGAAACGAGCTAAATCACAACACATCGGTTTTACAAGTGTCTCTCTAATACGCGTCAAAACTTTTTCTCTTATAACTGCGCGAAAAGCATGTATTCTTGCTTAATACAACGAAACAAGCTGTTTTAGACCGAAACGAGCTAAATCTGAACACATCGGTTTTACAAGTATCCACGTGATATTCGTCAAAACTTTTTCTCTTATAACTGCGCGAAAAGCATGTATTCTTGCTTAATACAGCGAAACAAGCTGTTTTAGACCGAAATGAGCTAAATCACAACACATCGGTTTTTCAAGTGTTCCTCTGATACGCGTCAAAACTTTTTCTTTTATAACTGCGCGAAAAGCATGTATTCTTGCTTAATACAGCGAAACAAGCTGTTTTAGACCGAAACGAGCTAAATCACAACACATCGGTATTACAAGTGTTCCACGTGATACTCGTCAAAACTTTTTCTCTTTTAACTGCGCGAAAAGCATGTATTCATGCTTAATACAACGAAACAAGCTGTTTTTGACCGAAACGAGCTAAATCTGAACACATCGGTTTTACAAGTATCCACGTGATACTCGTCAAAACTTTTTCTCTTATAACTGCGCGAAAAGCATGTATTCTTGCTTAATACAACGAAACAAGCTGTTTTAGACCGAAACGAGCTAAATCACAACACATCGGTTTTACAAGTGTTCCTCTGATACGCGTCAAAACTTTTTCTCTTATAACTGCGCGAAAAGCATGTATTCTTGCTTAATACAGCGAAACAAGCTGTTTTAGACCGAAACGAGCTAAATCACAACACATCGGTTTTACAAGTGTTCGTCTGATACGCGTCAAAACGTTTTCTCTTATAACTGCGCGAAAAGCATGTATTCTTGCTTAATACAGCGAAACAAGCTGTTTTAGACCGAAACGAGCTAAATCACAACACATCGGTATTACAAGTGTTCCACGTGATACTCGTCAAAACTTTTTCTCTTATAACTGCGCGAAAAGCATGTATTCGTGCTTAATACAACGAAACAAGCTGTTTTAGACCGAAACGAGCTAAATCTGAACACATCGGTTTTACAAGTATCCACGTGATACTCGTCAAAACTTTTTCTCTTATAACTGCGCGAAAAGCATGTATTCTTGCTTAATACAACGAAACAAGCTGTTTTAGACCGAAACGAGCTAAATCACACCACATCGGTTTTACAAGTGTCTCTCTAATACGCGTCAAAACTTTTTCTCTTATAACTGCGCGAAAAGCATGTATTCTTGTTTAATACAACGACACAAGCTGTTTTAGACCGAAACGAGCTAAATCACAACACATCGGTTTTACAAGTGTCTCTGATACGCGTCAAAACTTTTTCTTCTATAACTGCGCGTAAAGCATGTATTCGTGCTTAATACAACGAAACAAGCTGTTTTAGACCGAAACGAGCTAAATCTGAACACATCGGTTTTACAAGTGTTCCTCTGATACGCGTCAAAACTTTTTCTCTTATAACTGCGCGAAAAGCATGTATTCTTGCTTAATACAGCGAAACAAGCTGTTTTAGACCGAAACGAGCTAAATCACAACACATCGGTTTTACAAGTGTTCCTCTGATACGCGTCAAAACTTTTTCTCTTATAACTGCGCGAAAAGCATGTATTATTGATTATTACAGCGAAACAAGCTGTTTTAGACCGAAACGAGCTAAATCACAACACATCGGTTTTACAAGTGTTCCACGTGATACTCGTCAAAACTTTTTCTCTTTTAACTGCGCGAAAAGCATGTATTCATGCTTAATACAACGAAACAAGCTGTTTTTGACCGAAACGAGCTAAATCTGAACACATCGGTTTTACAAGTATCCACGTGATACTCGTCAAAACTTTTTCTCTTATAACTGCGCGAAAAGCATGTATTCTTGCTTAATACAACGAAACAAGCTGTTTTAGACCGAAACGAGCTAAATCTGAACACATCGGTTTTACAAGTATCCACGTGATACTCGTCAAAACTTTTTCTCTTATAACTGCGCGAAAAGCATGTATTCTTGCTTAATACAACGAAACAAGCTGTTTTAGACCGAAACGAGCTAAATCACACCACATCGGTTTTACAAGTGTCTCTCTAATACGCGTCAAAACTTTTTCTCTTATAACTGCGCGAAAAGCATGTATTCTTGTTTAATACAACGACACAAGCTGTTTTAGACCGAAACGAGCTAAATCACAACACATCGGTTTTACAAGTGTCTCTGATACGCGTCAAAACTTTTTCTTCTATAACTGCGCGTAAAGCATGTATTCGTGCTTAATACAACGAAACAAGCTGTTTTAGACCGAAACGAGCTAAATCTGAACACATCGGTTTTACAAGTGTTCCTCTGATACGCGTCAAAACTTTTTCTCTTATAACTGCGCGAAAAGCATGTATTCTTGCTTAATACAGCGAAACAAGCTGTTTTAGACCGAAACGAGCTAAATCACAACACATCGGTTTTACAAGTGTTCCTCTGATACGCGTCAAAACTTTTTCTCTTATAACTGCGCGAAAAGCATGTATTATTGATTATTACAGCGAAACAAGCTGTTTTAGACCGAAACGAGCTAAATCACAACACATCGGTTTTACAAGTGTTCCACGTGATACTCGTCAAAACTTTTTCTCTTTTAACTGCGCGAAAAGCATGTATTCATGCTTAATACAACGAAACAAGCTGTTTTTGACCGAAACGAGCTAAATCTGAACACATCGGTTTTACAAGTATCCACGTGATACTCGTCAAAACTTTTTCTCTTATAACTGCGCGAAAAGCATGTATTCTTGCTTAATACAACGAAACAAGCTGTTTTAGACCGAAACGAGCTAAATCACAACACATCGGTTTTACAAGTGTTCCTCTGATACGCATCAAAACTTTTTCTCTTATAACTGCGCGAAAAGCATGTATTCTTGCTTAATACAGCGAAACAAGCTGTTTTAGACCGAAACGAGCTAAATCACAACACATCGGTTTTACAAGTGTTCCTCTGATACGCGTCAAAACGTTTTCTCTTATAACTGCGCGAAAAGCATGTATTCTTGCTTAATACAGCGAAACAAGCTGTTTTAGACCGAAACGAGCTAAATCACAACACATCGGTATTACAAGTGTTCCACGTGATACTCGTCAAAACTTTTTCTCTTATAACTGCACGAAAAGCATGTATTCGTGCTTAATACAACGAAACAAGCTGTTTTAGACCGAAACGAGCTAAATCTGAACACATCGGTTTTACAAGTATCCACGTGATACTCGTCAAAACTTTTTCTCTTATAACTGCGCGAAAAGCATGTATTCTTGCTTAATACAACGAAACAAGCTGTTTTAGACCGAAACGAGCTAAATCACAACACATCGGTTTTACAAGTGTCTCTCTAATACGCGTCAAAACTTTTTCTCTTATAACTGCGCGAAAAGCATGTATTCTTGCTTAATACAACGACACAAGCTGTTTTAGACCGAAACGAGCTAAATCACAACACATCGGTTTTACAAGTGTCTCTGATACGCGTCAAAACTTTTTCTTCTATAACTGCGCGTAAAGCATGTATTCGTGCTTAATACAACGAAACAAGCTGTTTTAGACCGAAACGAGCTAAATCTGAACACATCGGTTTTACAAGTGTTCCTCTGATACGCGTCAAAACTTTTTCTCTTATAACTGCGCGAAAAGCATGTATTCTTGCTTAATACAGCGAAACAAGTTGTTTTAGACCGAAACGAGCTAAATCACAACACATCGGTTTTACAAGTGTTCCTCTAATACGCGTCAAAACTTTTTCTCTTATAACTGCGCGAAAAGCATGTATTCTTGCTTAATACAGCGAAACAAGCTGTTTTAGACCGAAACGAGCTAAATCACAACACATCGGTTTTACAAGTGTTCCTCTGATACGCGTCAAAACTTTTTCTCTTATAACTGCGCGAAAAGCATGTATTCTTGCTTAATACAGCGAAACAAGCTGTTTTAGACCGAAATGAGCTAAATCACAACACATCGGTTTTACAAGTGTTCCTCTGATACGCGTCAAAACTTTTTCTCTTATAACGGCGCGAAAAGCATGTATTCTTGCTTAATACAGCGAAACAAGCTGTTTTAGACCGAAACGAGCTAAATCACAACACATCGGTATTACAAGTGTCTCTCTAATACGCGTCAAAACTTTTTCTCTTATAACTGCGCGAAAAGCATGTATTCTTGTTTAATACAACGACACAAGCTGTTTTAGACCGAAACGAGCTAAATCACAACACATCGGTTTTACAAGTGTCTCTGATACGCGTCAAAACTTTTTCTTCTATAACTGCGCGTAAAGCATGTATTCGTGCTTAATACAACGAAACAAGCTGTTTTAGACCGAAACGAGCTAAATCTGAACACATCGGTTTTACAAGTGTTCCTCTGATACGCGTCAAAACTTTTTCTCTTATAACTGCGCGAAAAGCATGTATTCTTGCTTAATACAGCGAAACAAGCTGTTTTAGACCGAAACGAGCTAAATCACAACACATCGGTTTTACAAGTGTTCCTCTGATACGCGTCAAAACTTTTTCTCTTATAACTGCGCGAAAAGCATGTATTATTGATTAATACAGCGAAACAAGCTGTTTTAGACCGAAACGAGCTAAATCACAACACATCGGTATTACAAGTGTTCTACGTGATACTCGTCAAAACTTTTTCTCTTTTAACTGCGCGAAAAGCATGTATTCATGCTTAATACAAAGAAACAAGCTGTTTTTGACCGAAACGAGCTAAATCTGAACACATCGGTTTTACAAGTATCCACGTGATACTCGTCAAAACTTTTTCTCTTATAACTGCGCGAAAAGCATGTATTCTTGCTTAATACAACGAAACAAGCTGTTTTAGACCGAAACGAGCTAAATCACAACACATCGGTTTTACAAGTGTCTCTCTAATACGCGTCAAAACTTTTTCTCTTATAACTGCGCGAAAAGCATGTATTCTTGCTTAATACAACGACACAAGCTGTTTTAGACCGAAACGAGCTAAATCACAACACATCGGTTTTACAAGTGTCTCTGATACGCGTCAAAACTTTTTCTTCTATAACTGCGCGTAAAGCATGTATTCGTGCTTAATACAACGAAACAAGCTGTTTTAGACCGAAACGAGCTAAATCTGAACACATCGGTTTTACAAGTGTTCCTCTGATACGCGTCAAAACTTTTTCTCTTATAACTGCGCGAAAAGCATGTATTCTTGCTTAATACAGCGAAACAAGTTGTTTTAGACCGAAACGAGCTAAATCACAACACATCGGTTTTACAAGTGTTCCTCTAATACGCGTCAAAACTTTTTCTTTTATAACTGCGCGAAAAGCATGTATTCTTGCTTAATACAGCGAATCAAGTTGTTTTAGACCGAAACGAGCTAAATCACAACACATCGGTTTTACAAGTGTTCCTCTGATACGCGTCAAAACGTTTTCTCTTATAACTGCGCGAAAAGCATGTATTCTTGCTTAATACAGCGAAACAAGCTGTTTTAGACCGAAACGAGCTAAATCACAACACATCGGTATTACAAGTGTTCCACGTGATACTCGTCAAAACTTTTTCTCTTATAACTGCGCGAAAAGCATGTATTCGTGCTTAATACAACGAAACAAGCTGTTTTAGACCGAAACGAGCTAAATCTGAACACATCGGTTTTACAAGTATCCACGTGATACTCGTCAAAACTTTTTCTCTTATAACTGCGCGAAAAGCATGTATTCTTGCTTAATACAACGAAACAAGCTGTTTTAGACCGAAACGAGCTAAATCACAACACATCGGTTTTACAAGTGTCTCTCTAATACGCGTCAAAACTTTTTCTCTTATAACTGCGCGAAAAGCATGTATTCTTGCTTAATACAACGACACAAGCTGTTTTAGACCGAAACGGGCTAAATCACAACACATCGGCTTTACAAGTGTCTCTGATACGCGTCAAAACTTTTTCTTCTATAACTGCGCGTAAAGCATGTATTCGTGCTTAATACAACGAAACAAGCTGTTTTAGACCGAAACGAGCTAAATCTGAATACATCGGTTTTACAAGTGTTCCTCTGATACGCGTCAAAACTTTTTCTCTTATAACTGCGCGAAAAGCATGTATTCTTGCTTAATACAGCGAAACAAGTTGTTTTAGACCGAAACGAGCTAAATCACAACACATCGGTTTTACAAGTGTTCCTCTAATACGCGTCAAAACTTTTTCTCTTATAACTGCGCGAAAAGCATGTATTCTTGCTTAATACAGCGAAACAAGCTGTTTTAGACCGAAACGAGCTAAATCACAACACATCGGTTTTACAAGTGTTCCTCTGATACGCGTCAAAACTTTTTCTCTTATAACTGCGCGAAAAGCATGTATTCTTGCTTAATACAGCGAAACAAGCTGTTTTAGACCGAAATGAGCTAAATCACAACACATCGGTTTTACAAGTGTTCCTCTGATACGCGTCAAAACTTTTTCTCTTATAACGGCGCGAAAAGCATGTATTCTTGCTTAATACAGCGAAACAAGCTGTTTTAGACCGAAACGAGCTAAATCACAACACATCGGTATTACAAGTGTCTCTCTAATACGCGTCAAAACTTTTTCTCTTATAACTGCGCGAAAAGCATGTATTCTTGTTTAATACAACGACACAAGCTGTTTTAGACCGAAACGAGCTAAATCACAACACATCGGTTTTACAAGTGTCTCTGATACGCGTCAAAACTTTTTCTTCTATAACTGCGCGTAAAGCATGTATTCGTGCTTAATACAACGAAACAAGCTGTTTTAGACCGAAACGAGCTAAATCTGAACACATCGGTTTTACAAGTGTTCCTCTGATACGCGTCAAAACTTTTTCTCTTATAACTGCGCGAAAAGCATGTATTCTTGCTTAATACAGCGAAACAAGCTGTTTTAGACCGAAACGAGCTAAATCACAACACATCGGTTTTACAAGTGTTCCTCTGATACGCGTCAAAACTTTTTCTCTTATAACTGCGCGAAAAGCATGTATTATTGATTAATACAGCGAAACAAGCTGTTTTAGACCGAAACGAGCTAAATCACAACACATCGGTATTACAAGTGTTCCACGTGATACTCGTCAAAACTTTTTCTCTTTTAACTGCGCGAAAAGCATGTATTCATGCTTAATACAACGAAACAAGCTGTTTTTGACCGAAACGAGCTAAATCTGAACACATCGGTTTTACAAGTATCCACGTGATACTCGTCAAAACTTTTTCTCTTATAACTGCGCGAAAAGCATGTATTCTTGCTTAATACAACGAAACAAGCTGTTTTAGACCGAAACGAGCTAAATCACAACACATCGGTTTTACAAGTGTTCCTCTGATACGCGTCAAAACTTTTTCTCTTATAACTGCGCGAAAAGCATGTATTCTTGCTTAATACAGCGAAACAAGCTGTTTTAGACCGAAACGAGCTAAATCACAACACATCGGTTTTACAAGTGTTCCTCTGATACGCGTCAAAACGTTTTTTCTTATAACTGCGCGAAAAGCATGTATTCTTGCTTAATACAGCGAAACAAGCTGTTTTAGACCGAAACGAGCTAAATCACAACACATCGGTATTACAAGTGTTCCACGTGATACTCGTCAAAACTTTTTCTCTTATAACTGCGCGAAAAGCATGTATTCGTGCTTAATACAACGAAACAAGCTGTTTTAGACCGAAACGAGCTAAATCTGAACACATCGGTTTTACAAGTATCCACGTGATACTCGTCAAAACTTTTTCTCTTATAACTGCGCGAAAAGCATGTATTCTTGCTTAATACAACGAAACAAGCTGTTTTAGACCGAAACGAGCTAAATCACAACACATCGGTTTTACAAGTGTCTCTCTAATACGCGTCAAAACTTTTTCTCTTATAACTGCGCGAAAAGCATGTATTCTTGCTTAATACAACGACACAAGCTGTTTTAGACCGAAACGAGCTAAATCACAACACATCGGTTTTACAAGTGTCTCTGATACGCGTCAAAACTTTTTCTTCTATAACTGCGCGTAAAGCATGTATTCGTGCTTAATACAACGAAACAAGCTGTTTTAGACCGAAACGAGCTAAATCTGAACACATCGGTTTTACAAGTGTTCCTCTGATACGCGTCAAAACTTTTTCTCTTATAACTGCGCGAAAAGCATGTATTCTTGCTTAATACAGCGAAACAAGTTGTTTTAGACCGAAACGAGCTAAATCACAACACATCGGTTTTACAAGTGTTCCTCTAATACGCGTCAAAACTTTTTCTCTTATAACTGCGCGAAAAGCATGTATTCTTGCTTAATACAGCGAAACAAGCTGTTTTAGACCGAAACGAGCTAAATCACAACACATCGGTTTTACAAGTGTTCCTCTGATACGCGTCAAAACTTTTTCTCTTATAACTGCGCGAAAAGCATGTATTCTTGCTTAATACAGCGAAACAAGCTGTTTTAGACCGAAATGAGCTAAATCACAACACATCGGTTTTACAAGTGTTCCTCTGATACGCGTCAAAACTTTTTCTCTTATAACGGCGCGAAAAGCATGTATTCTTGCTTAATACAGCGAAACAAGCTGTTTTAGACCGAAACGAGCTAAATCACAACACATCGGTATTACAAGTGTTCCACGTGATACTCGTCAAAACTTTTTCTCTTTTAACTGCGCGAAAAGCATGTATTCGTGCTTAATACAACCAAACAAGCTGTTTTTGACCGAAACGAGCTAAATCTGAACACATCGGTTTTACTAGTATCCACGTGATACTCGTCAAAACTTTTTCTCTTATAACTGCGCGAAAAGCATGTATTCTTGCTTAATACAACGAAACAAGCTGTATTAGACCGAAACGAGCTAAATCACAACAAATCGGTTTTACAAGTGTCTCTAATACGCGTCAAAACTTTTTCTCTTATAACTGCGCGAAAAGCATGTATTCTTGCTTAATACAACGAAACAAGCTGTTTTAGACCGAAACGAGCTAAATCTGAACACATCGGTTTTACAAGTATCCACGTGATACTCGTCAAAACTTTTTCTCTTATAACTGCGCGAAAAGCATGTATTCTTGCTTAATACAACGAAACAAGCTGTTTTAGACCGAAATGAACTAAATCACAACACATCGGTTTTACAAGTGTTCCTCTGATACGCGTCAAAACTTTTTCTTTTATAACTGCGCGAAAAGCATGTATTCTTGCTTAATACAGCGAATCAAGCTGTTTTAGACCGAAACGAGCTAAATCACAACACATCGGTATTACAAGTGTTCCACCTGATACTCGTCAAAACTTTTTCTCTTATAACTGCGCGAAAAGCATGTATTCGTGCTTAATACAACGAAACAAGCTGTTTTAGACCGAAACGAGCTAAATCTGAACACATCGGTTTTACAAGTGTCTCTGATACGCGTCAAAACTTTTTCTTCTATAACTGCGCGTAAAGCATGTATTCGTGCTTAATACAACGAAACAAGCTGTTTTAGACCGAAACGAGCTAAATCTGAACACATCGGTTTTACAAGTGTTCCTCTGATACGCGTCAAAACTTTTTCTCTTATAACTGCGCGAAAAGCATGTATTCTTGCTTAATACAGCGAAACAAGTTGTTTTAGACCGAAACGAGCTAAATCACAACACATCGGTTTTACAAGTGTTCCTCTGATACGCGTCAAAACTTTTTCTCTTATAACTGCGCGAAAAGCATGTATTCTTGCTTAATACAGCGAAACAAGCTGTATTAGACCGAAACGAGCTAAATCACAACACATCGGTTTTACAAGTGTTCCTCTGATACGCGTCAAAACTTTTTCTCTTATAACTGCGCGAAAAGCTTGTATTCCTGCTTAATACAGCGAAACAAGCTGTTTTAGACCGAAATGAGCTAAATCACAACACATCGGTTTTACAAGTGTTCCTCTGATACGCGTCAAAACTTTTTCTCTTATAACGGCGCGAAAAGCATGTATTCTTGCTTAATACAGCGAAACAAGCTGTTTTAGACCGAATCGATCTAGATCACAACACATCGGTATTACAAGTGTTCCACGTGATACTCGTCAAAACTTTTTCTCTTTTAACTGCGCGAAAAGCATGTATTCGTGCTTAATACAACGAAACAAGCTGTTTTAGACCGAAACGAGCTAAATCTGAACACATCGGTTTTACAAGTATCCACGTGATACTCGTCAAAACTTTTTCTCTTATAACTGCGCGAAAAGCATGTATTCTTGCTTAATACAACGAAACAAGCTGTTTTAGACCGAAACGAGCTAAATCACAACACATCGGTTTTACAAGTGTCTCTCTAATACGCGTCAAAACTTTTTCTCTTATAACTGCGCGAAAAGCATGTATTCTTGCTTAATACAACGACACAAGCTGTTTTAGACCGAAACGAGCTAAATCACAACACATCGGTTTTACAAGTGTCTCTGATACGCGTCAAAACTTTTTCTTCTATAACTGCGCGTAAAGCATGTATTCGTGCTTAATACAACGAAACAAGCTGTTTTAGACCGAAACGAGCTAAATCTGAACACATCGGTTTTACAAGTGTTCCTCTGATACGCGTCAAAACTTTTTCTCTTATAACTGCGCGAAAAGCATGTATTCTTGCTTAATACAGCGAAACAAGTTGTTTTAGACCGAAACGAGCTAAATCACAACACATCGGTTTTACAAGTGTTCCTCTAATACGCGTCAAAACTTTTTCTCTTATAACTGCGCGAAAAGCATGTATTCTTGCTTAATACAGCGAAACAAGCTGTTTTAGACCGAAACGAGCTAAATCACAACACATCGGTTTTACAAGTGTTCCTCTGATACGCGTCAAAACTTTTTCTCTTATAACTGCGCGAAAAGCATGTATTCTTGCTTAATACAGCGAAACAAGCTGTTTTAGACCGAAATGAGCTAAATCACAACACATCGGTTTTACAAGTGTTCCTCTGATACGCGTCAAAACTTTTTCTCTTATAACGGCGCGAAAAGCATGTATTCTTGCTTAATACAGCGAAACAAGCTGTTTTAGACCGAAACGAGCTAAATCACAACACATCGGTATTACAAGTGTTCCACGTGATACTCGTCAAAACTTTTTCTCTTTTAACTGCGCGAAAAGCATGTATTCGTGCTTAATACAACCAAACAAGCTGTTTTTGACCGAAACGAGCTAAATCTGAACACATCGGTTTTACTAGTATCCACGTGATACTCGTCAAAACTTTTTCTCTTATAACTGCGCGAAAAGCATGTATTCTTGCTTAATACAACGAAACAAGCTGTATTAGACCGAAACGAGCTAAATCACAACAAATCGGTTTTACAAGTGTCTCTAATACGCGTCAAAACTTTTTCTCTTATAACTGCGCGAAAAGCATGTATTCTTGCTTAATACAACGAAACAAGCTGTTTTAGACCGAAACGAGCTAAATCTGAACACATCGGTTTTACAAGTATCCACGTGATACTCGTCAAAACTTTTTCTCTTATAACTGCGCGAAAAGCATGTATTCTTGCTTAATACAACGAAACAAGCTGTTTTAGACCGAAATGAACTAAATCACAACACATCGGTTTTACAAGTGTTCCTCTGATACGCGTCAAAACTTTTTCTTTTATAACTGCGCGAAAAGCATGTATTCTTGCTTAATACAGCGAATCAAGCTGTTTTAGACCGAAACGAGCTAAATCACAACACATCGGTATTACAAGTGTTCCACCTGATACTCGTCAAAACTTTTTCTCTTATAACTGCGCGAAAAGCATGTATTCGTGCTTAATACAACGAAACAAGCTGTTTTAGACCGAAACGAGCTAAATCTGAACACATCGGTTTTACAAGTGTCTCTGATACGCGTCAAAACTTTTTCTTCTATAACTGCGCGTAAAGCATGTATTCGTGCTTAATACAACGAAACAAGCTGTTTTAGACCGAAACGAGCTAAATCTGAACACATCGGTTTTACAAGTGTTCCTCTGATACGCGTCAAAACTTTTTCTCTTATAACTGCGCGAAAAGCATGTATTCTTGCTTAATACAGCGAAACAAGTTGTTTTAGACCGAAACGAGCTAAATCACAACACATCGGTTTTACAAGTGTTCCTCTGATACGCGTCAAAACTTTTTCTCTTATAACTGCGCGAAAAGCATGTATTCTTGCTTAATACAGCGAAACAAGCTGTATTAGACCGAAACGAGCTAAATCACAACACATCGGTTTTACAAGTGTTCCTCTGATACGCGTCAAAACTTTTTCTCTTATAACGGCGCGAAAAGCATGTATTCTTGCTTAATACAGCGAAACAAGCTGTTTTAGACCGAATCGAGCTAGATCACAACACATCGGTATTACAAGTGTTCCACGTGATACTCGTCAAAACTTTTTCTCTTTTAACTGCGCGAAAAGCATGTATTCGTGCTTAATACAACGAAACAAGCTGTTTTAGACCGAAACGAGCTAAATCTGAACACATCGGTTTTACAAGTATCCACGTGATACTCGTCAAAACTTTTTCTCTTATAACTGCGCGAAAAGGATGTATTCTTGCTTAATACAACGAAACAAGCTGTTTTAGACCGAAACGAGCTAAATCACAACACATCGGTTTTACAAGTGTCTCTCTAATACGCGTCAAAACTTTTTCTCTTATAACTGCGCGAAAAGCATGTATTCTTGCTTAATACAACGAAACAAGCTGTTTTAGACCGAAACGAGCTAAATCTGAACACATCGGTTTTACAAGTATCCACGTGATACTCGTCAAAACTTTTTCTCTTATAACTGCGCGAAAAGCATGTATTCTTGCTTAATACAGCGAAACAAGCTGTTTTAGACCGAAATGAGCTAAATCACAACACATCGGTTTTACAAGTGTTCCTCTGATACGCGTCAAAACTTTTTCTTTTATAACTGCGCGAAAAGCATGTATTCTTGCTTAATACAGCGAATCAAGTTGTTTTAGACCGAAACGAGCTAAATCACAACACATCGGTATTACAAGTGTTCCACGTGATACTCGTCAAAACTTTTTCTCTTATAACTGCGCGAAAAGCATGTATTCTTGCTTAATACAGCGAAACAAGCTGTTTTAGACCGAAACGAGCTAAATCACAACACATCGGTATTACAAGTGTTCCACGTGATACTCGTCAAAACTTTTTCTCTTTTAACTGCGCGAAAAGCATGTATTCATGCTTAATACAACGAAACAAGCTGTTTTTGACCGAAACGAGCTAAATCTGAACACATCGGTTTTACAAGTATCCACGTGATACTCGTCAAAACTTTTTCTCTTATAACTGCGCGAAAAGCATGTATTCTTGCTTAATACAACGAAACAAGCTGTTTTAGACCGAAACGAGCTAAATCACAACACATCGGTTTTACAAGTGTTCCTCTGATACGCGTCAAAACTTTTTCTCTTATAACGGCGCGAAAAGCATGTATTCTTGCTTAATACAGCGAAACAAGCTGTTTTAGACCGAAACGAGCTAAATCACAACACATCGGTATTACAAGTGTTTCACGTGATACTCAAAACTTTTTCTCTTTTAACTGCGCGAAAAGCATGTATTCGTGCTTAATACAACGAAACAAGCTGTTTTTGACCGAAACGAGCTAAATCTGAACACATCGGTTTTACAAGTATCCACGTGATACTCGTCAAAACTTTTTCTCTTATAACTGCGCGAAAAGCATGTATTCTTGCTTAATACAACGAAACAAGCTGTTTAGACCGAAACGAGCTAAATCACAACAAATCGGTTTTACAAGTGTCTCTAATACGCGTCAAACTTTTTCTCTTATAACTGCGCGAAAAGCATCTATTCTTGCTTAATACAACAAAACAAGCTGTTTTAGACCGAAACGAGCTAAATCTGAACACATCGGTTTTACAAGTATCCACGTGATACTCGTCAAAACTTTTTCTCTTATAACTGCGCGAAAAGCATGTATTCTTGCTTAATACAGCGAAACAAGCTGTTTTAGACCGAAATGAGCTAAATCACAACACATCGGTTTTCAACAGGATAGATAAGCGGGCGAGTTGGTGATACATAATGCAAAAAAACAGCGCGAACAAACGGGGACTAGACGAAGAATACACAGGAACAAGCGCTGACTCTCAACTAAAGTTTAATCACAGGAAGCACACTTATAAAAGGAAACAGAAAACGAAAAAAAACACAAAATCAGAACGCATGTGTTACTATGTGATGTCCAGATATGCAACCTCACAGTCACGCAGGAGCAGGGATGGTTGGCTGACACATAATCTTGGTTTCTTTGTCATGTTATACGCCTCGATAATTTCCCTGGTCAACTGGTCGGGGTGTTTGTACAAAATGTCAGTAAAATGCAAGGACGGAAAACATGATTGACACTCTCGGCAATGATCAACTAGATTAGTGGGGCGATTAGATTCTAATGAATTGAGATGTTCTCCGAGTCGTGTGTTAATACAACGTCCCGTTTGCCCAATGTATATCTGACCACAGGATAGGGGGATTTTATAAACTACCCCTTTGGAGCACGGCACAAAACTTTTAGCGTGCTTAACACCACAGGACGTTACAGATTTCTTGGGGTTGCGGGACTTATTTTCTACTGCTGAACAAATTTTACTGAGCTTATTCGGGGCCGAAAAAACCACATCAACTTTATACCTATGGGCCACATTTTTAAGACCATGAGATAGGCGATGCACATAGGGAAGGACTGCGAACTTTTTCCGTTTCTGTTCTTTCTGTGAAGACGGCAGCAATGTCGGCGCTTTAAGCTTTTTAATTATTTTATTGCAACCCAAAGTGATAAGCTCAGCTGGATATCCTGCTTCCTTTAGTCTCTTAGCCTGATTATCAAAGCTTTCTTGCATAGCATGGTGACAAGATTTTGACAACGCAGATGACAAGGATGAAACAACAATTCCACATTTCACTACCTTAGAATGATGTGACTTATAGTTCAGCAGCGGTTTGTTGGCACGTGGCGCGTAATTCCAACACATGTGTCCCTTCCCTTCAGTCAAACATAAATCTAAAAATTGTATCTGGTTATCGACCGGTACCTCAGTGGTGAACTGTAAACCCCGTGCATTAGCTTAAAATGCTTCTAACACTGTAGACATGTGCTTGGCATAGTCCGTTTTTTCAATGAGGATTAAAAAATCATCGACGTATCTGAAAATTCGGTACGGCATTCCACACAAATCTTTCTGGATAGCTCTATCCACGAATGACAGAAAAATATCACTAAGCGCAGGCGCTACTTTAGACCCAATGCAAACACCCGCTTTCTGAGTATAGAGTGTGCCTTCCCATTCAACAAAGGTAGATTTAACATAAAAAGACAACAGCTCAAGGAACCCAGACACAGCAATACCACAAACACTTATAAACTGTTCTTCATCATTGTCCGAAGTGATGCAATCAGAAACAGCAGTCATCATTTCCTTGTGCGGCAGGGAGTAGTATAAATCTACCACATCAATGCTGAAAGCCGAGCATGAACCTGGGTTATGCGCCTGTAAAAACTTGACGACACACTCAGAGTTTGGTACCTTAAAAGGATCATTAATAGATAAAGCTGCCAAATGTTTCTGCAAATATCCAGAAATTTCGTGTTGCCAGGTGCTCTTTTCCGTCACAATGGCCCTAAATGGTAATCCCGTTTTATGTGTCTTAGCAGAGAAGAAAATCTTTAAACAGCTGCTTTTTGCCTTACCTACACTCCCTTTAAGTCGCTCCAGATTCAATTGTTCAAGCAGCTGCACCGCTCTGCTTTTTACCTTCTGTAACTTCGCCGAGACCGGCTGAAAGTTCTTCTCGATGGCTACTAATGCTTTATCCGAAAATAATGATTCAGGTATGACTACAAAACACCCTTCTTTATCCGCAGTTACCAGTCGCAAGTTATTCGAGACAAGGAAGTTAATCAGTGATCCGAATCCCTTTCCATGCTTGACCGCCGTAGAGGTCCTGGCTAAAACCGCTGTACATTCCTCTACGCACCTGGGTCGAGACTCATCCGGTGCCAGGCGAGAAATCGATCGCGCCATGGTCACCTTTTCTTCCCCTCGCAGGTGTGGCTCAACACAGAATTTTGGGCCCATCTGAAGAAGGGCTTCATGCGGTTTTGGTAGTGGCGTATCACCAAGTACAATCACTTTTCCTGGTTTCTGCGACGTTCCTTTCCTTGACGGGAGATTCGGTCGACCCCTGCTCCACAAGAACTCAGTGCACTCGTCAACGGTTTTGCACCATTCACGGTACATACGAGGATGGTGATGTAGACTTCCGCTGTGCTCACAGGCAACTCTCAGGCGGTCCTTGAAAAACCGGCCTTGGTGCCTCCATTCCGAAGACAGGATTTTACATACGCGGCGAGCATGTCCTTTGGACGGTTGCAGGAACCCGCAAATCACTTGAAGTTCTGGTGGACACCAACCATTCCTTGCATGCCAGGAGGACACACGAGCTTTGCACACACACACAGCAACCAACGAGGCCAAGACAGCCGGGTCTACAGGGAGAGGGTTAGGGTACGTAACAGAGCCCGTAGTACTAGAAATGAAATTCAACAGGATAGATAAGCGGGCGAGTTGGTGATACATAATGCAAAAAAACAGCGCGAACAAACGGGGACTAGACGAAGAATACACAGGAACAAGCGCTGACTCTCAACTAAAGTTTAATCACAGGAAGCACACTTATAAAAGGAAACAGAAAACGAAAAAAAACACAAAATCAGAACGCATGTGTTACTATGTGATGTCCAGATATGCAACCTCACAGTCACGCAGGAGCAGGGATGGTTGGCTGACACATAATCTTGGTTTCTTTGTCATGTTATACGCCTCGATAATTTCCCTGGTCAACTGGTCGGGGTGTTTGTACAAAATGTCAGTAAAATGCAAGGACGGAAAACATGATTGACACTCTCGGCAATGATCAACTAGATTAGTGGGGCGATTAGATTCTAATGAATTGAGATGTTCTCCGAGTCGTGTGTTAATACAACGTCCCGTTTGCCCAATGTATATCTGACCACAGGATAGGGGGATTTTATAAACTACCCCTTTGGAGCACGGCACAAAACTTTTAGCGTGCTTAACACCACAGGACGTTACAGATTTCTTGGGGTTGCGGGACTTATTTTCTACTGTCTTCACAGAAAGAACAGAAACGGAAAAAGTTCGCAGTCCTTCCCTATGTGCATCGCCTATCTCATGGTCTTAAAAATGTGGCCCATAGGTATAAAGTTGATGTGGTTTTTTCGGCCCCGAATAAGCTCAGTAAAATTTGTTCAGCAGTAGAAAATAAGTCCCGCAACCCCAAGAAATCTGTAACGTCCTGTGGTGTTAAGCACGCTAAAAGTTTTGTGCCGTGCTCCAAAGGGGTAGTTTATAAAATCCCCCTATCCTGTGGTCAGATATACATTGGGCAAACGGGACGTTGTATTAACACACGACTCGGAGAACATCTCAATTCATTAGAATCTAATCGCCCCACTAATCTAGTTGATCATTGCCGAGAGTGTCAATCATGTTTTCCGTCCTTGCATTTTACTGACATTTTGTACAAACACCCCGACCAGTTGACCAGGGAAATTATCGAGGCGTATAACATGACAAAGAAACCAAGATTATGTGTCAGCCAACCATCCCTGCTCCTGCGTGACTGTGAGGTTGCATATCTGGACATCACATAGTAACACATGCGTTCTGATTTTGTGTTTTTTTTTCGTTTTCTGTTTCCTTTTATAAGTGTGCTTCCTGTGATTAAACTTTAGTTGAGAGTCAGCGCTTGTTCCTGTGTATTCTTCGTCTAGTCCCCGTTTGTTCGCGCTGTTTTTTTGCATTATGTATCACCAACTCGCCCGCTTATCTATCCTGTTGAATTTCATTTCTAGTACTACGGGCTCTGTTACGTACCCTAACCCTCTCCCTGTTGACCCGGCTGTCTTGGCCTCGTTGGTTGCTGTGTGTGTGTGCAAAGCTCGTGTGTCCTCCTGGCATGCAAGGAATGGTTGGTGTCCACCAGAACTTCAAGTGATTTGCGGGTTCCTGCAACCGTCCAAAGGACATGCTCGCCGCGTATGTAAAATCCTGTCTTCGGAATGGAGGCACCAAGGCCGGTTTTTCAAGGACCGCCTGAGAGTTGCCTGTGAGCACAGCGGAAGTCTACATCACCATCCTCGTATGTACCGTGAATGGTGCAAAACCGTTGACGAGTGCACTGAGTTCTTGTGGAGCAGGGTTCGACCGAATCTCCCGTCAAGGAAAGGAACGTCGCAGAAACCAGGAAAAGTGATTGTACTTGGTGATACGCCACTACCAAAACCGCATGAAGCCCTTCTTCAGATGGGCCCAAAATTCTGTGTTGAGCCACACCTGCGAGGGGAAGAAAAGGTGACCATGGCGCGATCGATTTCTCGCCTGGCACCGGATGAGTCTCGACCCAGGTGCGTAGAGGAATGTACAGCGGTTTTAGCCAGGACCTCTACGGCGGTCAAGCATGGAAAGGGATTCGGATCACTGATTAACTTCCTTGTCTCGAATAACTTGCGACTGGTAACTGCGGATAAAGAAGGGTGTTTTGTAGTCATACCTGAATCATTATTTTCGGATAAAGCATTAGTAGCCATCGAGAAGAACTTTCAGCCGGTCTCGGCGAAGTTACAGAAGGTAAAAAGCAGAGCGGTGCAGCTGCTTGAACAATTGAATCTGGAGCGACTTAAAGGGAGTGTAGTTAAGGCAAAAAGCAGCTGTTTAAAGATTTTCTTCTCTGCTAAGACACATAAAACGGGATTACCATTTAGGGCCATTGTGACGGAAAAGAGCACCTGGCAACACGAAATTTCTGGATATTTGCAGAAACATTTGGCAGCTTTATCTATTAATGATCCTTTTAAGGTACCAAACTCTGAGTGTGTCGTCAAGTTTTTACAGGCGCATAACCCAGGTTCATGCTCGGCTTTCAGCATTGATGTGGTAGATTTATACTACTCCCTGCCGCACAAGGAAATGATGACTGCTGTTTCTGATTGCATCACTTCGGACAATGATGAAGAACAGTTTATAAGTGTTTGTGGTATTGCTGTGTCTGGGTTCCTTGAGCTGTTGTCTTTTTATGTTAAATCTACCTTTGTTGAATGGGAAGGCACACTCTATACTCAGAAAGCGGGTGTTTGCATTGGGTCTAAAGTAGCGCCTGCGCTTAGTGATATTTTTCTGTCATTCGTGGATAGAGCTATCCAGAAAGATTTGTGTGGAATGCCGTACCAAATTTTCAGATACGTCGATGATTTTTTAATCCTCATTGAAAAAACGGACTATGCCAAGCACATGTCTACAGTGTTAGAAGCATTTAAAGCTAATGCACGGGGTTTACAGTTCACCACTGAGGTACCGGTCGATAACCAGATACAATTTTTAGATTTATGTTTGACTGAAGGGAAGGGACACATGTGTTGGAATTACGCGCCACGTGCCAACAAACCGCTGCTGAACTATAAGTCACATCATTCTAAGGTAGTGAAATGTGGAATTGTTGTTTCATCCTTGTCATCTGCGTTGTCAAAATCTTGTCACCATGCTATGCAAGAAAGCTTTGATAATCAGGCTAAGAGACTAAAGGAAGCAGGATATCCAGCTGAGCTTATCACTTTGGGTTGCAATAAAATAATTAAAAAGCTTAAAGCGCCGACATTGCTGCCGTCTTCACAGAAAGAACAGAAACGGAAAAAGTTCGCAGTCCTTCCCTATGTGCATCGCCTATCTCATGGTCTTAAAAATGTGGCCCATAGGTATAAAGTTGATGTGGTTTTTTCGGCCCCGAATAAGCTCAGTAAAATTTGTTCAGCAGTAGAAAATAAGTCCCGCAACCCCAAGAAATCTGTAACGTCCTGTGGTGTTAAGCACGCTAAAAGTTTTGTGCCGTGCTCCAAAGGGGTAGTTTATAAAATCCCCCTGTCCTGTGGTCAGATATACATTGGGCAAACGGGACGTTGTATTAACACACGACTCGGAGAACATCTCAATTCATTAGAATCTAATCGCCCCACTAATCTAGTTGATCATTGCCGAGAGTGTCAATCATGTTTTCCGTCCTTGCATTTTACTGACATTTTGTACAAACACCCCGACCAGTTGACCAGGGAAATTATCGAGGCGTATAACATGACAAAGAAACCAAGATTATGTGTCAGCCAACCATCCCTGCTCCTGCGTGACTGTGAGGTTGCATATCTGGACATCACATAGTAACACATGCGTTCTGATTTTGTGTTTTTTTTTTCGTTTTCTGTTTCCTTTTATAAGTGTGCTTCCTGTGATTAAACTTTAGTTGAGAGTCAGCGCTTGTTCCTGTGTATTCTTCGTCTAGTCCCCGTTTGTTCGCGCTGTTTTTTTGCATTATGTATCACCAACTCGCCCGCTTATCTATCCTGTTGAATTTCATTTCTAGTACTACGGGCTCTGTTACGTACCCTAACCCTCTCCCTGTTGACCCGGCTGTCTTGGCCTCGTTGGTTGCTGTGTGTGTGTGCAAAGCTCGTGTGTCCTCCTGGCATGCAAGGAATGGTTGGTGTCCACCAGAACTTCAAGTGATTTGCGGGTTCCTGCAACCGTCCAAAGGACATGCTCGCCGCGTATGTAAAATCCTGTCTTCGGAATGGAGGCACCAAGGCCGGTTTTTCAAGGACCGCCTGAGAGTTGCCTGTGAGCACAGCGGAAGTCTACATCACCATCCTCGTATGTACCGTGAATGGTGCAAAACCGTTGACGAGTGCACTGAGTTCTTGTGGAGCAGGGTTCGACCGAATCTCCCGTCAAGGAAAGGAACGTCGCAGAAACCAGGAAAAGTGATTGTACTTGGTGATACGCCACTACCAAAACCGCATGAAGCCCTTCTTCAGATGGGCCCAAAATTCTGTGTTGAGCCACACCTGCGAGGGGAAGAAAAGGTGACCATGGCGCGATCGATTTCTCGCCTGGCACCGGATGAGTCTCGACCCAGGTGCGTAGAGGAATGTACAGCGGTTTTAGCCAGGACCTCTACGGCGGTCAAGCATGGAAAGGGATTCGGATCACTGATTAACTTCCTTGTCTCGAATAACTTGCGACTGGTAACTGCGGATAAAGAAGGGTGTTTTGTAGTCATACCTGAATCATTATTTTCGGATAAAGCATTAGTAGCCATCGAGAAGAACTTTCAGCCGGTCTCGGCGAAGTTACAGAAGGTAAAAAGCAGAGCGGTGCAGCTGCTTGAACAATTGAATCTGGAGCGACTTAAAGGGAGTGTAGTTAAGGCAAAAAGCAGCTGTTTAAAGATTTTCTTCTCTGCTAAGACACATAAAACGGGATTACCATTTAGGGCCATTGTGACGGAAAAGAGCACCTGGCAACACGAAATTTCTGGATATTTGCAGAAACATTTGGCAGCTTTATCTATTAATGATCCTTTTAAGGTACCAAACTCTGAGTGTGTCGTCAAGTTTTTACAGGCGCATAACCCAGGTTCATGCTCGGCTTTCAGCATTGATGTGGTAGATTTATACTACTCCCTGCCGCACAAGGAAATGATGACTGCTGTTTCTGATTGCATCACTTCGGACAATGATGAAGAACAGTTTATAAGTGTTTGTGGTATTGCTGTGTCTGGGTTCCTTGAGCTGTTGTCTTTTTATGTTAAATCTACCTTTGTTGAATGGGAAGGCACACTCTATACTCAGAAAGCGGGTGTTTGCATTGGGTCTAAAGTAGCGCCTGCGCTTAGTGATATTTTTCTGTCATTCGTGGATAGAGCTATCCAGAAAGATTTGTGTGGAATGCCGTACCGAATTTTCAGATACGTCGATGATTTTTTAATCCTCATTGAAAAAACGGACTATGCCAAGCACATGTCTACAGTGTTAGAAGCATTTTAAGCTAATGCACGGGGTTTACAGTTCACCACTGAGGTACCGGTCGATAACCAGATACAATTTTTAGATTTATGTTTGACTGAAGGGAAGGGACACATGTGTTGGAATTACGCGCCACGTGCCAACAAACCGCTGCTGAACTATAAGTCACATCATTCTAAGGTAGTGAAATGTGGAATTGTTGTTTCATCCTTGTCATCTGCGTTGTCAAAATCTTGTCACCATGCTATGCAAGAAAGCTTTGATAATCAGGCTAAGAGACTAAAGGAAGCAGGATATCCAGCTGAGCTTATCACTTTGGGTTGCAATAAAATAATTAAAAAGCTTAAAGCGCCGACATTGCTGCCGTCTTCACAGAAAGAACAGAAACGGAAAAAGTTCGCAGTCCTTCCCTATGTGCATCGCCTATCTCATGGTCTTAAAAATGTGGCCCATAGGTATAAAGTTGATGTGGTTTTTTCGGCCCCGAATAAGCTCAGTAAAATTTGTTCAGCAGTAGAAAATAAGTCCCGCAACCCCAAGAAATCTGTAACGTCCTGTGGTGTTAAGCACGCTAAAAGTTTTGTGCCGTGCTCCAAAGGGGTAGTTTATAAAATCCCCCTATCCTGTGGTCAGATATACATTGGGCAAACGGGACGTTGTATTAACACACGACTCGGAGAACATCAAAATTCATTAGAATCTAATCGCCCCACTAATCTAGTTGATCATTGCCGAGAGTGTCAATCATGTTTTCCGTCCTTGCATTTTACTGACATTTTGTACAAACACCCCGACCAGTTGACCAGGGAAATTATCGAGGCGTATAACATGACAAAGAAACCAAGATTATGTGTCAGCCAACCATCCCTGCTCCTGCGTGACTGTGAGGTTGCATATCTGGACATCACATAGTAACACATGCGTTCTGATTTTGTGTTTTTTTTCGTTTTCTGTTTCCTTTTATAAGTGTGCTTCCTGTGATTAAACTTTAGTTGAGAGTCAGCGCTTGTTCCTGTGTATTCTTCGTCTAGTCCCCGTTTGTTCGCGCTGTTTTTTTGCATTACATCGGTTTTACAAGTGTTCCTCTGATACGCGTCAAAACTTCTTCTCTTATAACGGCGCGAAAAGCATGTATTCTTGCTTAATACAGCGAAACAAGCTGTTTTAGACCGAAACGAGCTAAATCACAACACATCGGTTTTACAAGTGTTCCTCTAATACCCGTCAAAACTTTTTCTCTTATAACTGCGCGAAAAGCATGTATTCTTGCTTAATACAGCGAAACAAGCTGTTTTAGACCGAAACGAGCTAAATCACAACACATCGGTTTTACAAGTGTTCCTCTGACACGCGACAAAACTTTTTCTCTTATAACTGCGCGAAAAGCATGTATTCTTGCTTAATACAGCGAAACAAGCTGTTTTAGACCGAAATGAGCTAAATCACAACACATCGGTTTTACAAATGTTCCTCTGATACGCGTCAAAACTTTTTCTCTTATAACGGCGCGAAAAGCATGTATTCTTGCTTAATACAGCGAAACAAGCTGTTTTAGACCGAAACGAGCTAAATCACAACACATCGGTATTACAAGTGTTCCACGTGATACTCGTCAAAACTTTTTCTCTTTTAACTGCGCGAAAAGCATGTATTCGTGCTTAATACAACGAAACAAGCTGTTTTTGACCGAAACGAGCTAAATCTGAACACATCGGTTTTACAAGTATCCACGTGATACTCGTCAAAACTTTTTCTCTTATAACTGCGCGAAAAGCATGTATTCTTGCTTAATACAACGAAACAAGCTGTTTTAGACCGAAACGAGCTCAATCTCAACACATCGGTTTTACAAGTGTCTCCCTGATACGCGTCAAAACTTTTTCTTCTATAACTGCGCGTAAAGCATGTATTCGTGCTTAATACAACGAAACAAGCTGTTTTAGACCGAAACGAGCTAAATCTGAACACATCGGTTTTACAAGTGTTCCTCTGATACACGTCAAAACTTTTTCTCTTATAACTGCGCGAAAAGCATGTATTCTTGCTTAATACAGCGAAACAAGCTGTTTTAGACCGAAACGAGCTAAATCACAACACATCGGTATTACAAGTGTTCCACGTGATACTCGTCAAAACTTTTTCTCTTATAACTGCGCGAAAAGCATGTATTCGTGCTTAATACAACGAAACAAGCTGTTTTAGACCGAAACGAGCTAAATCTGAACACATCGGTTTTACAAGTATCCACGTGATACTCGTCAAAACTTTTTCTCTTATAACTGCGCGAAAAGCATGTATTCTTGCTTAATACAACGAAACAAGCTGTTTTAGACCGAAACCAGCTAAATCACAACACATCGGTTTTACAAGTGTCTCTCTAATACGCGTCAAAACTTTTTCTCTTATAACTGCGCGAAAAGCATGTATTCTTGCTTAATACAACGAAACAAGCTGTTTTAGACCGAAACGAGCTAAATCACAACATATCGGTTTTACAAGTGTCTCTGATACGCGTCAAAACTTTTTCTTCTATAACTGCGCGTAAAGCATGTATTCGTGCTTAATACAACGAAACAAGCTGTTTTAGACCGAAACGAGCTAAATCTGAACACATCGGTTTTACAAGTTTTCCTCTGATACGCGTCAAAACTTTTTCTCTTATAACTGCGCGAAAAGCATGTATTCTTGCTTAATACAGCGAAACAAGTTGTTTTAGACCGAAACGAGCTAAATCACAACACATCGGTTTTACAAGTGTTCCTCTAATACGCGTCAAAACTTTTTCTCTTATAACTGCGCGAAAAGCATGTATTCTTGCTTAATACAGCGAAACAAGCTGTTTTAGACCGAAACGAGCTAAATCACAACACATCGGTTTTACAAGTGTTCCTCTGAAACGCGTCAAAACTTTTTCTCTTATAACTGCGCGAAAAGCATGTATTCTTGCTTAATACAGCGAAACAAGTTGTTTTAGACCGAAATGAGCTAAATCACAACACATCGGTTTTACAAGTGTTCCTCTGATACGCGTCAAAACTTTTTCTCTTATAACGGCGCGAAAAGCATGTATTCTTGCTTAATACAGCGAAACAAGCTGTTTTAGACCGAAACGAGCTAAATCACAACACATCGGTATTACAAGTGTTCCACGTGATACTCGTCAAAACTTTTTCTCTTTTAACTGCGCGAAAAGCATGTATTCGTGCTTAATACAACGAAACAAGCTGTTTTTGACCGAAACGAGCTAAATCTGAACACATCGGTTTTACAAGTATCCACGTGATACTCGTCAAAACTTTTTCTCTTATAACTGCGCGAAAAGCATGTATTCTTGCTTAATACAACGAAACAAGCTGTTTTAGACCGAAACGAGCTAAATCACAACAAATCGGTTTTACAAGTGTCTCTAATACGCGTCAAAACTTTTTCTCTTATAACTGCGCGAAAAGCATGTATTCTTGCTTAATACAACGAAACAAGCTGTTTTAGACCGAAACGAGCTAAATCTGAACACATCGGTTTTACAAGTATCCACGTGATACTCGTCAAAACTTTTTCTCTTATAACTGCGCGAAAAGCATGTATTCTTGCTTAATACAGCGAAACAAGCTGTTTTAGACCGAAATGAACTAAATCACAACACATCGGTTTTACAAGTGTTCCTCTGATACGCGTCAAAACTTTTTCTCTTATAACGGCGCGAAAAGCATGTATTCTTGCTTAATACAGCGAAACAAGCTGTTTTAGACCGAAACGAGCTAAATCACAACACATCGGTATTACAAGTGTTCCACGTTATACTCGTCAAAACTTTTTCTCTTTTAACTGCGCGAAAAGCATGTATTCGTGCTTAATACAACGAAACAAGCTGTTTTTGACCGAAACGAGCTAAATCTGAACGCATCGGTTTTACAAGTATCCACGTGATACTCGTCAAAACTTTTTCTCTTATAACTGCGCGAAAAGCATGTATTCTTGCTTAATACAACGAAACAAGCTGTTTTAGACCGAAACGAGCTAAATCACAACAAATCGGTTTTACAAGTGTCTCTCTAATACGCGTCAAAACTTTTTCTCTTATAACTGCGCGAAAAGCATGTATTCTTGCTTAATACAACGAAACAAGCTGTTTTAGACCGAAACGAGCTAAATCTGAACACATCGGTTTTACAAGTATCCACGTGATACTCGTCAAAACTTTTTCTCTTATAACTGCGCGAAAAGCATGTATTCTTGCTTAATACAACGAAACAAGCTGTTTTAGACCGAAACCAGCTAAATCACAACACATCGGTTTTACAAGTGTTCCTCTGATACGCGTCAAAACTTTTTCTCTTATAACGGCGCGAAAAGCATGTATTCTTGCTTAATACAGCGAAACAAGCTGTTTTAGACCGAAACGAGCTAAATCTGAACACATCGGTTTTACAAGTGTTCCTGTGACACGCGTCAAAACTTTTTCTCTTATAACTGCGCGAAAAGCATGTATTCTTGCTTAATACAACGAAACAAGCTGTTTTAGACCGAAACGAGCTAAATCTGAACACATCGGTTTTACAAGTATCCACGTGATACTCGTCAAAACTTTTTCTCTTATAACTGCGCGAAAAGCATGTATTCTTGCTTAATACAGCGAAACAAGCTGTTTTAGACCAAAACGAGCTAAATCACAACACATCGGTTTTACAAGTGTTCCTCTGACACGCGTCAAATTTTTTTTCTCTTATAACTGCGCGAAAAGCATGTATTCTTGCTTAATACAGCGAAAGAAGCTGTTTTAGACCGAAACGAGCTAAATCACAACACATCGGTTTTACAAGTGTTCCTCTGATACGCGTCAACTCTTTTTTCTCTTATAGCTGCGCGAAAAGCATGTATTCGTGCTTAGTCCAAAGAAACAAGCTGTTTTAGACCGAAACGAGGTAAATCTGAACACATCGGTTTTACAAGTGTCCCTGTGACACGCCTTTAAAGCTTTTTCTCTTATCACTGCGCGAAAAGCATGTATTTCTGCCTAATACAGCGAAACAAGCTGTTTTACACCGAAACGAGCTAAATCACAACACATCGGTTTTACAAGTGTTCCTCTGATACGCGTCAAAACTTTTTCTTTTATAACTGCGCGAAAAGCATGTATTCTTGCTTAATACAGCGAATCAAGTTGTTTTAGACCGAAACAAGCTAAATCACAACACATCGGTATTACAAGTGTTCCACGTGATACTCGTCAAAACTTTTTCTCTTATAACTGCGCGAAAAGCATGTATTCTTGCTTAATACAGCGAAACAAGCTGTTTTAGACCGAAACGAGCTAAATCACAACACATCGGTATTACAAGTGTTCCACGTGATACTCGTCAAAACTTTTTCTCTTTTAACTGCGCGAAAAGCATGTATTCGTGCTTAATACAACGAAACAAGCTGTTTTTGACCGAAACGAGCTAAATCTGAACACATCGGTTTTACAAGTATCCACGTGATACTCGTCAAAACTTTTTCTCTTATAACTGCGCGAAAAGCATGTATTCTTGCTTAATACAACGAAACAAGCTGTTTTAGACCGAAACGAGCCAAATCACAACACATCGGTTTTACAAGTGTTCCTCTGATAAGCGTCAAAACTTTTTCTCTTATAACTGCACGAAAAGCATGTATTCGTGCTTAATACAACGAAACAAGCTGTTTTAGACCGAAACCAGCTAAATCACAACACATCGGTTTTACAAGTGTCTCTCTAATACGCGTCAAAACTTTTTCTCTTATAACTGCGCGAAAAGCATGTATTCTTGCTTAATACAACGAAACAAGCTGTTTTAGACCGAAACGAGCTAAATCACAACATATCGGTTTTACAAGTGTCTCTGATACGCGTCAAAACTTTTTCTTCTATAACTGCGCGTAAAGCATGTATTCGTGCTTAATACAACGAGACAAGCTGTTTTAGACCGAAACGAGCTAAATCTGAACACATCGGTTTTACAAGTTTTCCTCTGATACGCGTCAAAACTTTTTCTCTTATAACTGCGCGAAAAGCATGTATTCTTGCTTAATACAGCGAAACAAGTTGTTTTAGACCGAAACGAGCTAAATCACAACACATCGGTTTTACAAGTGTTCCTCTAATACGCGTCAAAACTTTTTCTCTTATAACTGCGCGAAAAGCATGTATTCTTGCTTAATACAGCGAAACAAGCTGTTTTAGACCGAAACGAGCTAAATCACAACACATCGGTTTTACAAGTGTTCCTCTGATACGCGTCAAAACTTTTTCTCTTATAACTGCGCGAAAAGCATGTATTCTTGCTTAATACAGCGAATCAAGTTGTTTTAGACCGAAACAAGCTAAATCACAACACATCGGTATTACAAGTGTTCCACGTGATACTCGTCAAAACTTTTTCTCTTATAACTGCGCGAAAAGCATGTATTCTTGCTTAATACAGCGAAACAAGCTGTTTTAGACCGAAACGAGCTAAATCACAACACATCGGTATTACAAGTGTTCCACGTGATACTCGTCAAAACTTTTTCTCTTTTAACTGCGCGAAAAGCATGTATTCGTGCTTAATACAACGAAACAAGCTGTTTTTGACCGAAACGAGCTAAATCTGAACACATCGGTTTTACAAGTATCCACGTGATACTCGTCAAAACTTTTTCTCTTATAACTGCGCGAAAAGCATGTATTCTTGCTTAATACAACGAAACAAGCTGTTTTAGACCGAAACGAGCTAAATCACAACAAATCGGTTTTACAAGTGTCTCTAATACGCGTCAAAACTTTTTCTCTTATAACTGCGCGAAAAGCATGTATTCTTGCTTAATACAACGAAACAAGCTGTTTTAGACCGAAACGAGCTAAATCTGAACACATCGGTTTTACAAGTATCCACGTGATACTCGTCAAAACTTTTTCTCTTATAACTGCGCGAAAAGCATGTATTCTTGCTTAATACAGCGAAACAAGCTGTTTTAGACCGAAATGAGCTAAATCACAACACATCGGTTTTACAAGTGTTCCTCTGATACGCGTCAAAACTTTTTCTCTTATAACGGCGCGAAAAGCATGTATTCTTGCTTAATACAGCGAAACAAGCTGTTTTAGACCGAAACGAGCTAAATCACAACACATCGGTATTACAAGTGTTCCACGTTATACTCGTCAAAACTTTTTCTCTTTTAACTGCGCGAAAAGCATGTATTCGTGCTTAATACAACGAAACAAGCTGTTTTTGACCGAAACGAGCTAAATCTGAACGCATCGGTTTTACAAGTATCCACGTGATACTCGTCAAAACTTTTTCTCTTATAACTGCGCGAAAAGCATGTATTCTTGCTTAATACAACGAAACAAGCTGTTTTAGACCGAAACGAGCTAAATCACAACAAATCGGTTTTACAAGTGTCTCTCTAATACGCGTCAAAACTTTTTCTCTTATAACTGCGCGAAAAGCATGTATTCTTGCTTAATACAACGAAACAAGCTGTTTTAGACCGAAACGAGCTAAATCTGAACACATCGGTTTTACAAGTATCCACGTGATACTCGTCAAAACTTTTTCTCTTATAACTGCGCGAAAAGCATGTATTCTTGCTTAATACAACGAAACAAGCTGTTTTAGACCGAAACCAGCTAAATCACAACACATCGGTTTTACAAGTGTTCCTCTGATACGCGTCAAAACTTTTTCTCTTATAACGGCGCGAAAAGCATGTATTCTTGCTTAATACAGCGAAACAAGCTGTTTTAGACCGAAACGAGCTAAATCTGAACACATCGGTTTTACAAGTGTTCCTGTGACACGCGTCAAAACTTTTTCTCTTATAACTGCGCGAAAAGCATGTATTCTTGCTTAATACAACGAAACAAGCTGTTTTAGACCGAAACGAGCTAAATCTGAACACATCGGTTTTACAAGTATCCACGTGATACTCGTCAAAACTTTTTCTCTTATAACTGCGCGAAAAGCATGTATTCTTGCTTAATACAGCGAAACAAGCTGTTTTAGACCAAAACGAGCTAAATCACAACACATCGGTTTTACAAGTGTTCCTCTGACACGCGTCAAATTTTTTTCTCTTATAACTGCGCGAAAAGCATGTATTCTTGCTTAATACAGCGAAAGAAGCTGTTTTAGACCGAAACGAGCTAAATCACAACACATCGGTTTTACAAGTGTTCCTCTGATACGCGTCAACTCTTTTTTCTCTTATAGCTGCGCGAAAAGCATGTATTCGTGCTTAGTCCAAAGAAACAAGCTGTTTTAGACCGAAACGAGGTAAATCTGAACACATCGGTTTTACAAGTGTCCCTGTGACACGCCTTTAAAGCTTTTTCTCTTATCACTGCGCGAAAAGCATGTATTTCTGCCTAATACAGAGAAACAAGCTGTTTTACACCGAAACGAGCTAAATCACAACACATCGGTTTTACAAGTGTTCCTCTGATACGCGTCAAAACTTTTTCTTTTATAACTGCGCGAAAAGCATGTATTCTTGCTTAATACAGCGAATCAAGTTGTTTTAGACCGAAACAAGCTAAATCACAACACATCGGTATTACAAGTGTTCCACGTGATACTCGTCAAAACTTTTTCTCTTATAACTGCGCGAAAAGCATGTATTCTTGCTTAATACAGCGAAACAAGCTGTTTTAGACCGAAACGAGCTAAATCACAACACATCGGTATTACAAGTGTTCCACGTGATACTCGTCAAAACTTTTTCTCTTTTAACTGCGCGAAAAGCATGTATTCATGCTTAATACAACGAAACAAGCTGTTTTTGACCGAAACGAGCTAAATCTGAACACATCGGTTTTACAAGTATCCACGTGATACTCGTCAAAACTTTTTCTCTTATAACTGCGCGAAAAGCATGTATTCTTGCTTAATACAACGAAACAAGCTGTTTTAGACCGAAACGAGCCAAATCACAACACATCGGTTTTACAAGTGTTCCTCTGATACGCGTCAAAACTTTTTCTCTTATAACTGCGCGAAAAGCATGTATTCTTGCTAATTACAGCGAAACAAGCTGTTTTAGACCGAAACGAGCTAAATCACAACACATCGGTTTTACAAGTGTTCCTCTGATACGCGTCAAAACTTTTTCTCTTATAACGGCGCGAAAAGCATGTATTCTTGCTTAATACAGCGAAACAAGCTGTTTTAGACCGAAACGAGCTAAATCACAACACATCGGTATCACAAGTGTTCCACGTGATACTCGTCAAAACTTTTTCTCTTTTTAACTGCGCGAAAAGCATGTATTCGTGCTTAATACAACGAAACAAGCTGTTTTAGACCGAAACGAGCTAAATCTGAACACATCGGTTTTACAAGTATCCACGTGATACTCGTCAAAACTTTTTCTCTTATAACTGCGCGAAAAGCATGTATTCTTGCTTAATACAACGAAACAAGCTGTTTTAGACCGAAACGAGCTAAATCACAACACATCAGTTTTACAAGTGTCTCTCTAATACGCGTCAAAACTTTTTCTCTTATAACTGCGCGAAAAGCATGTATTCTTGCTTAATACAACGAAACAAGCTGTTTTAGACCAAAACGAGCTAAATCTGAACACATCGGTTTTACAAGTGTTCCTCTGATACGCGTCAAAACTTTTTCTCTTATAACTGCGCGAAAAGCATGTATTCTTGCTTAATACAGCGAAACAAGCTGTTTTAGACCAAAACGAGCTAAATCACAACACATCGGTTTTACAAGTGTTCCTCTGACACGCGTCAAATTTTTTTCTCCTATAACTGCGCGAAAAGCATGTATTCTTGCTTAATACAACGAAACAAGCTGTTTTAGACCGAAACGAGCTAAATCACAACAAATCGGTTTTACAAGTGTCTCTAATACGCGTCAAAACTTTTTCTCTTATAACTGCGCGAAAAGCATGTATTCTTGCTTAATACAACGAAACAAGCTGTTTTAGACCGAAACGAGCTAAATCTGAACACATCGGTTTTACAAGTATCCACGTGATACTCGTCAAAACTTTTTCTCTTATAACTGCGCGAAAAGCATGTATTCTTGCTTAATACAGCGAAACAAGCTGTTTTAGACCGAAATGAGCTAAATCACAACACATCGGTTTTACAAGTGTTCCTCTGATACGCGTCAAAACTTTTTCTCTTATAACGGCGCGAAAAGCATGTATTCTTGCTTAATACAGCGAAACAAGCTGTTTTAGACCGAAACGAGCTAAATCACAACACATCGGTATTACAAGTGTTCCACGTTATACTCGTCAAAACTTTTTCTCTTTTAACTGCGCGAAAAGCATGTATTCGTGCTTAATACAACGAAACAAGCTGTTTTTGACCGAAACGAGCTAAATCTGAACACATCGGTTTTACAAGTATCCACGTGATACTCGTCAAAACTTTTTCTCTTATAACTGCGCGAAAAGCATGTATTCTTGCTTAATACAACGAAACAAGCTGTTTTAGACCGAAACGAGCTAAATCACAACAAATCGGGTTTACAAGTGTCTCTCTAATACGCGTCAAAACTTTTTCTCTTATAACTGCGCGAAAAGCATGTATTCTTGCTTAATACAACGAAACAAGCTGTTTTAGACCGAAACGAGCTAAATCTGAACACATCGGTTTTACAAGTATCCACGTGATACTCGTCAAAACTTTTTCTCTTATAACTGCGCGAAAAGCATGTATTCTTGCTTAATACAACGAAACAAGCTGTTTTAGACCGAAACCAGCTAAATCACAACACATCGGTTTTACAAGTGTTCCTCTGATACGCGTCAAAACTTTTTCTCTTATAACGGCGCGAAAAGCATGTATTCTTGCTTAATACAGCGAAACAAGCTGTTTTAGACCGAAACGAGCTAAATCTGAACACATCGGTTTTACAAGTGTTCCTGTGACACGCGTCAAAACTTTTTCTCTTATAACTGCGCGAAAAGCATGTATTCTTGCTTAATACAACGAAACAAGCTGTTTTAGACCGAAACGAGCTAAATCACAACAAATCGGTTTTACAAGTGTCTCTCTAATACGCGTCAAAACTTTTTCTCTTATAACTGCGCGAAAAGCATGTATTCTTGCTTAATACAACGAAACAAGCTGTTTTAGACCGAAACGAGCTAAATCTGAACACATCGGTTTTACAAGTATCCACGTGATACTCGTCAAAACTTTTTCTCTTATAACTGCGCGAAAAGCATGTATTCTTGCTTAATACAGCGAAACAAGCTGTTTTAGACCAAAACGAGCTAAATCACAACACATCGGTTTTACAAGTGTTCCTCTGACACGCGTCAAATTTTTTTCTCTTATAACTGCGCGAAAAGCATGTATTCTTGCTTAATACAGCGAAAGAAGCTGTTTTAGACCGAAACGAGCTAAATCACAACACATCGGTTTTACAAGTGTTCCTCTGATACGCGTCAACTCTTTTTTCTCTTATAGCTGCGCGAAAAGCATGTATTCGTGCTTAGTCCAAAGAAACAAGCTGTTTTAGACCGAAACGAGGTAAATCTGAACACATCGGTTTTACAAGTGTCCCTGTGACACGCCTTTAAAGCTTTTTCTCTTATCACTGCGCGAAAAGCATGTATTTCTGCCTAATACAGCGAAACAAGCTGTTTTACACCGAAACGAGCTAAATCACAACACATCGGTTTTACAAGTGTTCCTCTGATACGCGTCAAAACTTTTTCTTTTATAACTGCGCGAAAAGCATGTATTCTTGCTTAATACAGCGAATCAAGTTGTTTTAGACCGAAACAAGCTAAATCACAACACATCGGTATTACAAGTGTTCCACGTGATACTCGTCAAAACTTTTTCTCTTATAACTGCGCGAAAAGCATGTATTCTTGCTTAATACAGCGAAACAAGCTGTTTTAGACCGAAACGAGCTAAATCACAACACATCGGTATTACAAGTGTTCCACGTGATACTCGTCAAAACTTTTTCTCTTTTAACTGCGCGAAAAGCATGTATTCATGCTTAATACAACGAAACAAGCTGTTTTTGACCGAAACGAGCTAAATCTGAACACATCGGTTTTACAAGTATCCACGTGATACTCGTCAAAACTTTTTCTCTTATAACTGCGCGAAAAGCATGTATTCTTGCTTAATACAACGAAACAAGCTGTTTTAGACCGAAACGAGCTAAATCACAACACATCGGTTTTACAAGTGTTCCTCTGATACGCGTCAAAACTTTTTCTCTTATAACTGCGCGAAAAGCATGTATTCTTGCTTAATACAGCGAAACAAGCTGTTTTAGACCGAAACGAGCTAAATCACAACACATCGGTTTTACAAGTGTTCCTCTGATACGCGTCAAAACTTTTTCTCTTATAACGGCGCGAAAAGCATGTATTCTTGCTTAATACAGCGAAACAAGCTGTTTTAGACCGAAACGAGCTAAATCACAACACATCGGTATTACAAGTGTTCCACGTGATACTCGTCAAAACTTTTTCTCTTTTTAACTGCGCGAAAAGCATGTATTCGTGCTTAATACAACGAAACAAGCTGTTTTAGACCGAAACGAGCTAAATCTGAACACATCGGTTTTACAAGTATCCACGTGATACTCGTCAAAATTTTTTCTCTTATAACTGCGCGAAAAGCATGTATTCTTGCTTAATACAACGAAACAAGCTGTTTTAGACCGAAACGAGCTAAATCACAACACATCGGTTTTACAAGTGTCTCTCTAATACGCGTCAAAACTTTTTCTCTTATAACTGCGCGAAAAGCATGTATTCTTGCTTAATACAACGAAACAAGCTGTTTTAGACCGAAACGAGCTAAATCTGAACACATCGGTTTTACAAGTATCCATCGTGATACTCGTCAAAACTTTTTCTCTTATAACTGCGCGAAAAGCATGTATTCTTGCTTAATACAGCGAAACAAGCTGTTTTAGACCGAAATGAGCTAAATCACAACACATCGGTTTTACAAGTGTTCCTCTGATACGCGTCAAAACTTTTTCTCTTATAATGGCGCGAAAAGCATGTATTCTTGCTTAATACAGCGAAACAAGCTGTTTTAGACCGAAACGAGCTAAATCACAACACATCGGTATTACAAGTGTTCCACGTGATACTCGTCAAAACTTTTTCTCTTATAACTGCGCGAAAAGCATGTATTCTTGCTTAATACAACGAAACAAGCTGTTTTAGACCGAAACGAGCTAAATCTGAACACATCGGTTTTACAAGTATCCACGTGATACTCGTCAAAACTTTTTCCCTTATAACTGCGCGAAAAGCATGTATTCTTGCTTAATACAGCGAAACAAGCTGTTTTAGACCAAAACGAGCTAAATCACAACACATCGGTTTTACAAGTGTTCCTCTGACACGCGTCAAATTTTTTTCTCTTATAACTGCGCGAAAAGCATGTATTCTTGCTTAATACAGCGACAGAAGCTGTTTTAGACCGAAACGAGCTAAATCACAACACATCGGTTTTACAAGTGTTCCTCTGATACGCGTCAACTCTTTTTTCTCTTATAGCTGCGCGAAAAGCATGTATTCGTGCTTAGTCCAAAGAAACAAGCTGTTTTAGACCGAAACGAGGTAAATCTGAACACATCGGTTTTACAAGTGTCCCTGTGACACGCCTTTAAAGCTTTTTCTCTTATCACTGCGCGAAAAGCATGTATTTCTGCTTAATACAACGAAACAAGCTGTTTTACACCGAAACGAGCTAAATCACAACACATCGGTTTTACAAGTGTTCCTCTGATACGCGTCTAAACTTTTTCTCTTATAACGGCGCGAAAAGAATGTATTCGTGCTTAATACAACGAAACAAGCTGTTTCAGACCGAAACGAGCTAAATCTGAACACATCGGTTTTACAAGTGTTCCTCTGATACGCGTCAAAACTTTTTCTCTTATAACTGCGCGAAAAGCATGTATTCTTGCTTAATACAGCGAAACAAGCTGTTTTAAACCGAAACGAGCTAAATCACAACACATCGGTATTACAAGTGTTCCACGTGATACTCGTCAAAACTTTTTCTCTTATAACTGCGCGAAAAGCATGTATTCGTGCTTAATACAACGAAACAAGCTGTTTTAGACCGAAACGAGCTAAATCTGAACACATCGGTTTTACAAGTATCCACGTGATACTCGTCAACTTTTTCTCTTATAACTGCGCGAAAAGCATGTATTCTTGCTTAATACAACAAAACAAGCTGTTTTAGACCGAAACGAGCTAAATCACAACACATCGGTTTTACAAGTGTCTCTGATACGCGTCAAAACTTTTTCTTCTATAACTGCGCGTAAAGCATGTATTCGTGCTTAATACAACGAAACAAGCTGTTTTAGACCGAAACGAGCTAAATCTGAACACATCGGTTTTACAAGTGTTCCTCTGATACGCGTCAAAACTTTTTCTCTTATAACTGCGCGAAAAGCATGTATTCTTGCTTAATACAGCGAAACAAGCTGTTTTAGACCGAAACGAGCTAAATCACAACACATCGGTTTTACAAGTGTTCCTCTGATACGCGTCAAAACTTTTTCTCTTATAACTGCGCGAAAAGCATGTATTCTTGCTTAATACAGCGAAACAAGCTGTTTTAGACCGAAACGAGCTAAATCACAACACATCGGTTTTACAAGTGTTCCTCTGATACGCGTCAAAACTTTTTCTCTTATAACTGCGCGAAAAGCTTGTATTCTTGCTTAATACAGCGAAACAAGCTGTTTTAGACCGAAATGAGCTAAATCACAACACATCGGTTTTACAAGTGTTCCTCTGATACGCGTCAAAACTTTTTCTCTTATAAAGGCGCGAAAAGCATGTATTCTTGCTTAATACAGCGAAACAAGCTGTTTTAGACCGAATCGAGCTAAATCACAACACATCGGTATTACAAGTGTTCCACGTGATACTCGTCAAAACTTTTTCTCTTTTAACTGCGCGAAAAGCATGTATTCGTGCTTAATACAACGAAACAAGCTGTTTTAGACCGAAACGAGCTAAATCTGAACACATCGGTTTTACAAGTATCCACGTGATACTCGTCAAAACTTTTTCTCTTATAACTGCGCGAAAAGCATGTATTCTTGCTTAATACAGCGAAACAAGCTGTTTTAGACCGAAACGAGCTAAATCACAACACATCGGTTTTACAAGTGTCTCTCTAATACGCGTCAAAACTTTTTCTCTTATAACTGCGCGAAAAGCATGTATTCTTGCTTAATACAACGAAACAAGCTGTTTTAGACCGAAACGAGCTAAATCTGAACACATCGGTTTTACAAGTATCCACGTGATACTCGTCAAAACTTTTTCTCTTATAACTGCGCGAAAAGCATGTATTCTTGCTTAATACAGCGAAACAAGCTGTTTTAGACCGAAACGAGCTAAATCTGAACACATCGGTTTTACAAGTATCCACGTGATACTCGTCAAAACTTTTTCTCTTATAACTGCGCGAAAAGCATGTATTCTTGCTTAATACAACGAAACAAGCTGTTTTAGACCGAAACGAGCTAAATCACAACAAATCGGTTTTACAAGTGTCTCTCTAATACGCGTCAAAACTTTTTCTCTTATAACTGCGCGAAAAGCATGTATTCTTGCTTAATACAACGAAACAAGCTGTTTTAGACCGAAACGAGCTAAATCTGAACACATCGGTTTCACAAGTATCCACGTGATACTCGTCAAAACTTTTTCTCTTATAACTGCGCGAAAAGCATGTATTCTTGCTTAATACAGCGAAACAAGCTGTTTTAGACCAAAACGAGCTAAATCACAACACATCGGTTTTACAAGTGTTCCTCTGACACGCGTCAAATTTTTTTCTCTTATAACTGCGCGAAAAGCATGTATTCTTGCTTAATACAGCGAAAGAAGCTGTTTTAGACCGAAACGAGCTAAATCACAACACATCGGTTTTACAAGTGTTCCACGTGATACTCGTCAAAACCTTTTCTCTTTTAACTGCGCGAAAAGCATGTATTCATGCTTAATACAACGAAACAAGCTGTTTTTGACCGAAACGAGCTAAATCTGAACACATCGGTTTTACAAGTATCCACGTGATACTCGTCAAAACTTTTTCCCTTATAACTGCGCGAAAAGCATGTATTCTTGCTTAATACAGCGAAACAAGCTGTTTTAGACCAAAACGAGCTAAATCACAACACATCGGTTTTACAAGTGTTCCTCTGACACGCGTCAAATGTTTTTCTCTTATAACTGCGCGAAAAGCATGTATTCTTGCTTAATACAGCGAAAGAAGCTGTTTTAGACCGAAACGAGCTAAATCACAACACATCGGTTTTACAAGTGTTCCTCTGATACGCGTCAACTCTTTTTTCTCTTATAGCTGCGCGAAAAGCATGTATTCGTGCTTAGTCCAAAGAAACAAGCTGTTTTAGACCGAAACGAGGTAAATCTGAACACATCGGTTTTACAAGTGTCCCTGTGACACGCCTTTAAAGCTTTTTCTCTTATCACTGCGCGAAAAGCATGTATTTCTGCTTAATACAACGAAACAAGCTGTTTTACACCGAAACGAGCTAAATCACAACACATCGGTTTTACAAGTGTTCCTCTGATACGCGTCTAAACTTTTTCTCTTATAACTGCGCGAAAAGAATGTATTCGTGCTTAATACAACGAAACAAGCTGTTTCAGACCGAAACGAGCTAAATCTGAACACATCGGTTTTACAAGTGTTCCTCTGATACGCGTCAAAACTTTTTCTCTTATAACTGCGCGAAAAGCATGTATTCTTGCTTAATACAGCGAAACAAGCTGTTTTAAACCGAAACGAGCTAAATCACAACACATCGGTATTACAAGTGTTCCACGTGATACTCGTCAAAACTTTTTCTCTTATAACTGCGCGAAAAGCATGTATTCGTGCTTAATACAACGAAACAAGCTGTTTTAGACCGAAACGAGCTAAATCTGAACACATCGGTTTTACAAGTATCCACGTGATACTCGTCAACTTTTTCTCTTATAACTGCGCGAAAAGCATGTATTCTTGCTTAATACAACGAAACAAGCTGTTTTAGACCGAAACGAGCTAAATCACAACACATCGGTTTTACAAGTGTCTCTGATACGCGTCAAAACTTTTTCTTCTATAACTGCGCGTAAAGCATGTATTCGTGCTTAATACAACGAAACAAGCTGTTTTAGACCGAAACGAGCTAAATCTGAACACATCGGTTTTACAAGTGTTCCTCTGATACGCGTCAAAACTTTTTCTCTTATAACTGCGCGAAAAGCATGTATTCTTGCTTAATACAGCGAAACAAGCTGTTTTAGACCGAAACGAGCTAAATCACAACACATCGGTTTTACAAGTGTTCCTCTGATACGCGTCAAAACTTTTTCTCTTATAACTGCGCGAAAAGCATGTATTCTTGCTTAATACAGCGAAACAAGCTGTTTTAGACCGAAACGAGCTAAATCACAACACATCGGTTTTACAAGTGTTCCTCTGATACGCGTCAAAACTTTTTCTCTTATAACTGCGCGAAAAGCTTGTATTCTTGCTTAATACAGCGAAACAAGCTGTTTTAGACCGAAATGAGCTAAATCACAACACATCGGTTTTACAAGTGTTCCTCTGATACGCGTCAAAACTTTTTCTCTTATAACGGCGCGAAAAGCATGTATTCTTGCTTAATACAGCGAAACAAGCTGTTTTAGACCGAATCGAGCTAAATCACAACACATCGGTATTACAAGTGTTCCACGTGATACTCGTCAAAACTTTTTCTCTTTTAACTGCGCGAAAAGCATGTATTCGTGCTTAATACAACGAAACAAGCTGTTTTAGACCGAAACGAGCTAAATCTGAACACATCGGTTTTACAAGTATCCACGTGATACTCGTCAAAACTTTTTCTCTGCGCGAAAAGCATGTATTCTTGCTTAATACAGCGAAACAAGCTGTTTTAGACCGAAACGAGCTAAATCACAACACATCGGTTTTACAAGTGTCTCTCTAATACGCGTCAAAACTTTTTCTCTTATAACTGCGCGAAAAGCATGTATTCTTGCTTAATACAACGAAACAAGCTGTTTTAGACCGAAACGAGCTAAATCTGAACACATCGGTTTTACAAGTATCCACGTGATACTCGTCAAAACTTTTTCTCTTATAACTGCGCGAAAAGCATGTATTCTTGCTTAATACAGCGAAACAAGCTGTTTTAGACCGAAACGAGCTAAATCTGAACACATCGGTTTTACAAGTATCCACGTGATACTCGTCAAAACTTTTTCTCTTATAACTGCGCGAAAAGCATGTATTCTTGCTTAATACAACGAAACAAGCTGTTTTAGACCGAAACGAGCTAAATCACAACAAATCGGTTTTACAAGTGTCTCTCTAATACGCGTCAAAACTTTTTCTCTTATAACTGCGCGAAAAGCATGTATTCTTGCTTAATACAACGAAACAAGCTGTTTTAGACCGAAACGAGCTAAATCTGAACACATCGGTTTCACAAGTATCCACGTGATACTCGTCAAAACTTTTTCTCTTATAACTGCGCGAAAAGCATGTATTCTTGCTTAATACAGCGAAACAAGCTGTTTTAGACCAAAACGAGCTAAATCACAACACATCGGTTTTACAAGTGTTCCTCTGACACGCGTCAAATTTTTTTCTCTTATAACTGCGCGAAAAGCATGTATTCTTGCTTAATACAGCGAAAGAAGCTGTTTTAGACCGAAACGAGCTAAATCACAACACATCGGTTTTACAAGTGTTCCTCTGATACGCGTCAACTCTTTTTTCTCTTATAGCTGCGCGAAAAGCATGTATTCGTGCTTAGTCCAAAGAAACAAGCTGTTTTAGACCGAAACGAGGTAAATCTGAACACATCGGTTTTACAAGTGTCCCTGTGACACGCCTTTAAAGCTTTTTCTCTTATCACTGCGCGAAAAGCATGTATTTCTGCCTAATACAGCGAAACAAGCTGTTTTACACCGAAACGAGCTAAATCACAACACATCGGTTTTACAAGTGTTCCTCTGATACGCGTCAAAACTTTTTCTTTTATAACTGCGCGAAAAGCATGTATTCTTGCTTAATGCAGCGAATCAAGTTGTTTTAGACCGAAACAAGCTAAATCACAACACATCGGTATTACAAGTGTTCCACGTGATACTCGTCAAAACTTTTTCTCTTATAACTGCGCGAAAAGCATGCATTCTTGCTTAATACAGCGAAACAAGCTGTTTTAGACCGAAACGAGCTAAATCACAACACATCGGTATTACAAGTGTTCCACGTGATACTCGTCAAAACTTTTTCTCTTTTAACTGCGCGAAAAGCATGTATTCATGCTTAATACAACGAAACAAGCTGTTTTTGACCGAAACGAGCTAAATCTGAACACATCGGTTTTACAAGTATCCACGTGATACTCGTCAAAACTTTTTCTCTTATAACTGCGCGAAAAGCATGTATTCTTGCTTAATACAACGAAACAAGCTGTTTTAGACCGAAACGAGCTAAATCACAACACATCGGTTTTACAAGTGTTCCTCTGATACGCGTCAAAACTTTTTCTCTTATAACTGCGCGAAAAGCATGTATTCTTGCTTAATACAGCGAAACAAGCTGTTTTAGACCGAAACGAGCTAAATCACAACACATCGGTTTTACAAGTGTTCCTCTGATACGCGTCAAAACTTTTTCTCTTATAACGGCGCGAAAAGCATGTATTCTTGCTTAATACAGCGAAACAAGCTGTTTTAGACCGAAACGAGCTAAATCACAACACATCGGTATTACAAGTGTTCCACGTGATACTCGTCAAAACTTTTTCTCTTTTTAACTGCGCGAAAAGCATGTATTCGTGCTTAATACAACGAAACAAGCTGTTTTAGACCGAAACGAGCTAAATCTGAACACATCGGTTTTACAAGTATCCACGTGATACTCGTCAAAACTTTTTCTCTTATAACTGCGCGAAAAGCATGTATTCTTGCTTAATACAACGAAACAAGCTGTTTTAGACCGAAACGAGCTAAATCACAACACATCGGTTTTACAAGTGTCTCTCTAATACGCGTCAAAACTTTTTCTCTTATAACTGCGCGAAAAGCATGTATTCTTGCTTAATACAACGAAACAAGCTGTTTTAGACCGAAACGAGCTAAATCTGAACACATCGGTTTTACAAGTGTTCCTCTGACACGCGTCAAATTTTTTTCTCTTATAACTGCGCGAAAAGCATGTATTCTTGCTTAATACAGCGAAAGAAGCTGTTTTAGACCGAAACGAGCTAAATCTGAACACATCGGTTTTACAAGTATCCACGTGATACTCGTCAAAACTTTTTCTCTTATAACTGCGCGAAAAGCATGTATTCTTGCTTATACAGCGAAACAAGCTGTTTTAGACCGAAACGAGCTAAATCTGAACACATCGGTTTTACAAGTATCCACGTGATACTCGTCAAAACTTTTTCTCTTATAACTGCGCGAAAAGCATGTATTCTTGCTTAAAACAACGAAACAAGCTGTTTTAGACCGAAACGAGCTAAATCACAACAAATCGGTTTTACAAGTGTCTCTCTAATACGCGTCAAAACTTTTTCTCTTATAACTGCGCGAAAAGCATGTATTCTTGCTTAATACAACGAAACAAGCAGTTTTAGACCGAAACGAGCTAAATCTGAACACATCGGTTTTACAAGTATCCACGTGATACTCGTCAAAACTTTTTCTCTTATAACTGCGCGAAAAGCATGTATTCTTGCTTAATACAGCGCAACAAGCTGTTTTAGACCAAAACGAGCTAAATCACAACACATCGGTTTTACAAGTGTTCCTCTGACACGCGTCAAATTTTTTTCTCTTATAACTGCGCGAAAAGCATGTATTCTTGCTTAATACAGCGAAAGAAGCTGTTTTAGACCGAAACGAGCTAAATCACAACACATCGGTTTTACAAGTGTTCCTCTGATACGCGTCAACTCTTTTTTCTCTTATAGCTGCGCGAAAAGCATGTATTCGTGCTTAGTCCAAAGAAACAAGCTGTTTTAGACCGAAACGAGGTAAATCTGAACACATCGGTTTTACAAGTGTCCCTGTGACACGCCTTTAAAGCTTTTTCTCTTATCACTGCGCGAAAAGCATGTATTTCTGCCTAATACAGCGAAACAAGCTGTTTTACACCGAAACGAGCTAAATCACAACACATCGGTTTTACAAGTGTTCCTCTGATACGCGTCAAAACTTTTTCTTTTATAACTGCGCGAAAAGCATGTATTCTTGCTTAATACAGCGAATCAAGTTGTTTTAGACCGAAACAAGCTAAATCACAACACATCGGTATTACAAGTGTTCCACGTGATACTCGTCAAAACTTTTTCTCTTATAAGTGCGCGAAAAGCATGTATTCTTGCTTAATACAGCGAAACAAGCTGTTTTAGACCGAAACGAGCTATATCACAACACATCGGTATTACAAGTGTTCCACGTGATACTCGTCAAAACTTTTTCTCTTTTAACTGCGCGAAAAGCATGTATTCATGCTTAATACAACGAAACAAGCTGTTTTTGACCGAAACGAGCTAAATCTGAACACATCGGTTTTACAAGTATCCACGTGATACTCGTCAAAACTTTTTCTCTTATAACTGCGCGAAAAGCATGTATTCTTGCTTAATACAACGAAACAAGCTGTTTTAGACCGAAACGAGCTAAATCACAACACATCGGTTTTACAAGTGATCCTCTGATACGCGTCAAAACTTTTTCTCTTATAACTGCGCGAAAAGCATGTATTCTTGCTTAATACAGCGAAACAAGCTGTTTTAGACCGAAACGAGCTAAATCACAACACATCGGTTTTACAAGTGTTCCTCTGATACGCGTCAAAACTTTTTCTCTTATAACGGCGCGAAAAGCATGTATTCTTGCTTAATACAGCGAAACAAGCTGTTTTAGACCGAAACGAGCTAAATCACAACACATCGGTATTACAAGTGTTCCACGTGATACTCGTCAAAACTTTTTCTCTTTTTAACTGCGCGAAAAGCATGTATTCGTGCTTAATACAACGAAACAAGCTGTTTTAGACCGAAACGAGCTAAATCACAACACATCGGTTTTACAAGTGTCTCTCTAATACGCGTCAAAACTTTTTCTCTTATAACTGCGCGAAAAGCATGTATTCTTGCTTAATACAACGAAACAAGCTGTTTTAGACCGAAACGAGCTAAATCTGAACACATCGGTTTTACAAGTATCCACGTGATACTCGTCAAAACTTTTTCTCTTATAACTGCGCGAAAAGCATGTATTCTTGCTTAATACAGCGAAACAAGCTGTTTTAGACCGAAACGAGCTAAATCTGAACACATCGGTTTTACAAGTATCCACGTGATACTCGTCAAAACTTTTTCTCTTATAACTGCGCGAAAAGCATGTATTCTTGCTTAATACAACGAAACAAGCTGTTTTAGACCGAAACGAGCTAAATCACAACAAATCGGTTTTACAAGTGTCTCTCTAATACGCGTCAAAACTTTTTCTCTTATAACTGCGCGAAAAGCATGTATTCTTGCTTAATACAACGAAACAAGCTGTTTTAGACCGAAACGAGCTAAATCTGAACACATCGGTTTTACAAGTATCCACGTGATACTCGTCAAAACTTTTTCTCTTATAACTGCGCGAAAAGCATGTATTCTTGCTTAATACAGCGAAACAAGCTGTTTTAGACCAAAACGAGCTAAATCACAACACATCGGTTTTACAAGTGTTCCTCTGACACGCGTCAAATTTTTTTCTCTTATAACTGCGCGAAAAGCATGTATTCTTGCTTAATACAGCGAAAGAAGCTGTTTTAGACCGAAACGAGCTAAATCACAACACATCGGTTTTACAAGTGTTCCTCTGATACGCGTCAACTCTTTTTTCTCTTATAGCTGCGCGAAAAGCATGTATTCGTGCTTAGTCCAAAGAAACAAGCTGTTTTAGACCGAAACGAGGTAAATCTGAACACATCGGTTTTACAAGTGTCCCTGTGACACGCCTTTAAAGCTTTTTCTCTTATCACTGCGCGAAAAGCATGTATTTCTGCTTAATACAGCGAAACAAGCTGTTTTACACCGAAACGAGCTAAATCACAACACATCGGTTTTACAAGTGTTCCTCTGATACGCGTCAAAACTTTTTCTTTTATAACTGCGCGAAAAGCATGTATTCTTGCTTAATACAGCGAATCAAGTTGTTTTAGACCGAAACAAGCTAAATCACAACACATCGGTATTACAAGTGTTCCACGTGATACTCGTCAAAACTTTTTCTCTTATAACTGCGCGAAAAGCATGTATTCTTGCTTAATACAGCGAAACAAGCTGTTTTAGACCGAAACGAGCTAAATCACAACACATCGGTATTACAAGTGTTCCACGTGATACTCGTCAAAACTTTTTCTCTTTTAACTGCGCGAAAAGCATGTATTCATGCTTAATACAACGAAACAAGCTGTTTTTGACCGAAACGAGCTAAATCTGAACACATCGGTTTTACAAGTATCCACGTGATACTCGTCAAAACTTTTTCTCTTATAACTGCGCGAAAAGCATGTATTCTTGCTTAATACAACGAAACAAGCTGTTTTAGACCGAAACGAGCTAAATCACAACACATCGGTTTTACAAGTGTTCCTCTGATACGCGTCAAAACTTTTTCTCTTATAACTGCGCGAAAAGCATGTATTCTTGCTTAATACAGCGAAACAAGCTGTTTTAGACCGAAACGAGCTAAATCACAACACATCGGTTTTACAAGCATTCCTCTGATACGCGTCAAAACTTTTTCTCTTATAACTGCGCGAAAAGCATGTATTCTTGCTTAATACAGCGAAACAAGCTGTTTTAGACCGAAACGAGCTAAATCACAACACATCGGTTTTACAAGTGTTCCTCTGATACGCGTCAAAACTTTTTCTCTTATAACTGCGCGAAAAGCTTGTATTCTTGCTTAATACAGCGAAACAAGCTGTTTTAGACCGAAATGAGCTAAATCACAACACATCGGTTTTACAAGTGTTCCTCTGATACGCGTCAAAACTTTTTCTCTTATAACGGCGCGAAAAGCATGTATTCTTGCTTAATACAGCGAAACAAGCTGTTTTAGACCGAATCGAGCTAAATCACAACACATCGGTATTACAAGTGTTCCACGTGATACTCGTCAAAACTTTTTCTCTTTTAACTGCGCGAAAAGCATGTATTCGTGCTTAATACAACGAAACAAGCTGTTTTAGACCGAAACGAGCTAAATCTGAACACATCGGTTTTACAAGTATCCACGTGATACTCGTCAAAACTTTATCTCTTATAACTGCGCGAAAAGCATGTATTCTTGCTTATACAGCGAAACAAGCTGTTTTAGACCGAAACGAGCTAAATCTGAACACATCGGTTTTACAAGTATCCACGTGATACTCGTCAAAACTTTTTCTCTTATAACTGCGCGAAAAGCATGTATTCTTGCTTAAAACAACGAAACAAGCTGTTTTAGACCGAAACGAGCTAAATCACAACAAATCGGTTTTACAAGTGTCTCTCTAATACGCGTCAAAACTTTTTCTCTTATAACTGCGCGAAAAGCATGTATTCTTGCTTAATACAACGAAACAAGCAGTTTTAGACCGAAACGAGCTAAATCTGAACACATCGGTTTTACAAGTATCCACGTGATACTCGTCAAAACTTTTTCTCTTATAACTGCGCGAAAAGCATGTATTCTTGCTTAATACAGCGCAACAAGCTGTTTTAGACCAAAACGAGCTAAATCACAACACATCGGTTTTACAAGTGTTCCTCTGACACGCGTCAAATTTTTTTCTCTTATAACTGCGCGAAAATCATGTATTCTTGCTTAATACAGCGAAAGAAGCTGTTTTAGACCGAAACGAGCTAAATCACAACACATCGGTTTTACAAGTGTTCCTCTGATACGCGTCAACTCTTTTTTCTCTTATAGCTGCGCGAAAAGCATGTATTCGTGCTTAGTCCAAAGAAACAAGCTGTTTTAGACCGAAACGAGGTAAATCTGAACACATCGGTTTTACAAGTGTCCCTGTGACACGCCTTTAAAGCTTTTTCTCTTATCACTGCGCGAAAAGCATGTATTTCTGCCTAATACAGCGAAACAAGCTGTTTTACACCGAAACGAGCTAAATCACAACACATCGGTTTTACAAGTGTTCCTCTGATACGCGTCAAAACTTTTTCTTTTATAACTGCGCGAAAAGCATGTATTCTTGCTTAATACAGCGAATCAAGTTGTTTTAGACCGAAACAAGCTAAATCACAACACATCGGTATTACAAGTGTTCCACGTGATACTCGTCAAAACTTTTTCTCTTATAACTGCGCGAAAAGCATGTATTCTTGCTTAATACAGCGAAACAAGCTGTTTTAGACCGAAACGAGCTATATCACAACACATCGGTATTACAAGTGTTCCACGTGATACTCGTCAAAACTTTTTCTCTTTTAACTGCGCGAAAAGCATGTATTCATGCTTAATACAACGAAACAAGCTGTTTTTGACCGAAACGAGCTAAATCTGAACACATCGGTTTTACAAGTATCCACGTGATACTCGTCAAAACTTTTCTCTTATAACTGCGCGAAAAGCATGTATTCTTGCTTAATACAACGAAACAAGCTGTTTTAGACCGAAACGAGCTAAATCACAACACATCGGTTTTACAAGTGATCCTCTGATACGCGTCAAAAACTTTTTCTCTTATAACTGCGCGAAAAGCATGTATTCTTGCTTAATACAGCGAAACAAGCTGTTTTAGACCGAAACGAGCTAAATCACAACACATCGGTTTTACAAGTGTTCCTCTGATACGCGTCAAAACTTTTTCTCTTATAACGGCGCGAAAAGCATGTATTCTTGCTTAATACAGCGAAACAAGCTGTTTTAGACCGAAACGAGCTAAATCACAACACATCGGTATTACAAGTGTTCCACGTGATACTCGTCAAAACTTTTTCTCTTTTTAACTTGCGCGAAAAGCATGTATTCGTGCTTAATACAAACGAAACAAGCTGTTTTAGACCGAAACGAGCTAAATCACAACACATCGGTTTTACAAGTGTCTCTCTAATACGCGTCAAAACTTTTTCTCTTATAACTGCGCGAAAAGCATGTATTCTTGCTTAATACAACGAAACAAGCTGTTTTAGACCGAAAACGAGCTAAATCTGAACACATCGTTTTACAAGTATCCACGTGATACTCGTCAAAAACTTTTTCTCTTATAACTGCGCGAAAAGCATGTATTCTTGCTTAATACAGCGAAACAAGCCTGTTTTAGACCGAAACGAGCTAAATCTGAACACATCGGTTTTACAAGTATCCACGTGATACTCGTCAAAACTTTTTCTCTTATAACTGCGCGAAAAGCATGTATTCTTGCTTAATACAACGAAACAAGCTGTTTTAGACCGAAACGAGCTAAATCACAACAAATCGGTTTTACAAGTGTCTCTCTAATACGCGTCAAAACTTTTTCTCTTATAACTGCGCGAAAAGCATGTATTCTTGCTTAATACAACGAAACAAGCTGTTTTAGACCGAAACGAGCTAAATCTGAACACATCGTTTTACAAGTATCCACGTGATACTCGTCAAAACTTTTTCTCTTTATAACTGCGCGAAAAGCATGTATTCTTGCTTAATACAGCGAAACAAGCTGTTTTAGACCAAAACGAGCTAAATCACAACACATCGGTTTTACAAGTGTTCCTCTGACACGCGTCACAAATTTTTTTCTCTTATAACTGCGTGAAAAGCATGTATTCTTGCTTAATACAGCGAAAGAAGCTGTTTAGACCGAAACGAGCTAAATCACCAACACATCGGTTTTTACAAGTGTTCCTCTGATACGCGTCAACTCTTTTTCTCTTATAGCTGCGCGAAAAGCATGTATTCGTGGCTTAGTCCAAAGAAACAAGCTGTTTTAGACCGAAACGAGGTAAATCTGAAACACATCGGTTTTACAAGTGTCCCTGTGACACGCCTTTAAAGCTTTTTCTCTTATCACTGCGCGAAAAGCATGTATTTCTGCTTAATACAGCGAAACAAGCTGTTTTACACCGAAACGAGCTAAATCACAACACATCGGTTTTACAAGTGTCCTCTGATACGCGTCAAAACTTTTTCTTTTATAACTGCGCGAAAAGCATGTATTCTTGCTTAATACAGCGAATCAAGTTGTTTTAGACCGAAACAAGCTAAATCACAACACATCGGTATTACAAGTGTTCCACGTGATACTCGTCAAAACTTTTTCTCTTATAACTGCGCGAAAAGCATGTATTCTTGCTTAATACAGCGAAACAAGCTGTTTTAGACCGAAACGAGCTAAATCACAACACATCGGTATTACAAGTGTTCCACGTGATACTCGTCAAAACTTTTTCTCTTTTAACTGCGCGAAAAGCATGTATTCATGCTTAATACAACGAAACAAGCTGTTTTTGACCGAAACGAGCTAAATCTGAACACATCGGTTTTACAAGTATCCACGTGATACTCGTCAAAACTTTTTCTCTTATAACTGCGCGAAAAGCATGTATTCTTGCTTAATACAACGAAACAAGCTGTTTTAGACCGAAACGAGCTAAATCACAACACATCGGTTTTACAAGTGTTCCTCTGATACGCGTCAAAACTTTTTCTCTTATAACTGCGCGAAAAGCATGTATTCTTGCTTAATACAGCGAAACAAGCTGTTTTAGACCGAAACGAGCTAAATCACAACACATCGGTTTTACAAGCATTCCTCTGATACGCGTCAAAACTTTTTCTCTTATAACTGCGCGAAAAGCATGTATTCTTGCTTAATACAGCGAAACAAGCTGTTTTAGACCGAAACGAGCTAAATCACAACACATCGGTATTACAAGTGTTCCACGTGATACTCGTCAAAACTTTTTCTCTTATAACTGCGCGAAAAGCATGTATTCGTGCTTAATACAACGAAACAAGTTGTTTTAGACCGAAACGAGCTAAATCTGAACACATCGGTTTTACAAGTATCCACGTGATACTCGTCAAAACTTTTTCTCTTATAACTGCGCGAAAAGCATGTATTCTTGCTTAATACAGCGAAACAAGCTGTTTTTAGACCGAAATGAGCTAAATCACAACACATCGGTTTTTCAAGTGGTTCCTCTGATACGCGTCAAAACTTTTTCTCTTATAACGGCGCGAAAAGCATGTATTCTTGCTTAATACAGCGAAACAAGCTGTTTTAGACCGAAACGAGCTAAATCACAACACATCGGTATTACAAGTGTTCCACGTGGTACTCGTCAAAACTTTTTCTCTTTTAACTGCGCGAAAAGCATGTATTCGTGCTTAATACAACGAAACAAAGCTGTTTTTGACCGAAACGAGCTAATCTGAACACATCGGTTTACAAGTATCCACGTGATACTCGTCAAAACTTTTTCTCTTATAACTGCGCGAAAAGCATGTATTCTTGCTTAATACAACGAAACAAGCTGTTTAGACCGAAACGAGCTAAATCACAACAAATCGTTTTACAAGTGTCCTCTCTAATACGCGTCAAAACTTTTTCTCTTATAACTGCGCGAAAAGCATGTATTCTTGCTTAATACAACGAAACAAGCTGTTTTAGACCGAAACGAGCTAAATCTGAAACACATCGGTTTTAAAGTATCCACGTGATACTCGTCCAAAACTTTTTCTCTTATAACTGCGCGAAAAGCATGTATTCTTGCTTAATACAGCGAAACAAGCTGTTTAGACCGAAATGAGCTAAATCACAACACATCGGTTTTACAAGTGTTCCTCTGATACGCGTCAAAACTTATTCTCTTATAACGGCGCGAAAAGCATGTATTCTTGCTTAATACAGCGAAACAAGCTGTTTTAGGACCGAAACGAGCTAAATCAGAACACATCGGTATTACAAGTGTTTCCACGTGATACTCGTCAAAAGTTTTTCTCTTTTAACTGCGCGAAAAGCATGTATTCGTGCTTAATACAACGAAACAAGCTGTTTTGACCGAAACGAGCTAAATCTGAACACATCGGTTTTACAAGTATCCACGTGATACTCGTCAAAACTTTTTCTCTTATAACTGCGCGAAAAGCATGTATTCTTGCTTATACAACGAAACAAGCTGTTTTAGACCGAAACGAGCTAAATCACAACACATCGGTTTTACAAGTGTTTCTGATACGCGTCAAAAACTTTTTCTTCTATAACTGCGCGTAAGCATGTATTCGTGCTTAATACAACGAAAACAAGCTGTTTTAGACCGAAACGAGCTAAATCTGAACACATCGGTTTTTACAAGTGTTCCTCTGATACGCGTCAAAACTTTTTCTCTTATAACTGCGCGAAAAGCATGTATTCTTGCTTAATACAGCGAAACAAGCTGTTTTAGACCGAAACGAGCCTAAATCACAACACATCGGTTTTACAAGTGTTCCTCTGATACGCGTCAAAACTTTTTCTCTTATAACTGCGCGAAAAGCATGTATTCTTGCTTATTACAGCGAAACAAGCTGTTTTAGACCGAAACGAGCTAAATCACAACACATCGGTTTTACAAGTGTTCCTCTGATACGCGTCAAAAACTTTTTCTCTTATAACTGCGCGAAAAGCTTGTATTCTTGCTTAATACAGCGAAACAAGCTGTTTTAGACCGAAATGAGCTAAATCACAACACATCGGTTTTACAAGTGTTCCTCTGATACGCGTCAAAAACTTTTTCTCTTATAACGGCGCGAAAAGCATGTATTCTTGCTTAATACAGCGAAACAAGCTGTTTTAGACCGAATCGAGCTAAATCACAACACATCGGTATTACAAGTGTTCCACGTGATACTCGTCAAAACTTTTTCTCTTTTAAACTGCGCGAAAAGCATGTATTCGTGCTTAATACAACGAAACAAGCTGTTTTAGACCGAAACGAGCTAAATCTGAACACATCGGTTTTACAAGTATCCCCGTGATACTCCGTCAAACCTTTTCTCTTATAACTGGCGCGAAAAGCATGTATTCTTGCTTAATACAACGAAACAAGCTGTTTTAGAACGAAACGAGCTAAATCACAACACATCGGTTTTACAAGTGTCTCTCTAATACGCGTCAAAACTTTTTCTCTTATAACTGCGCGAAAGCATGTATTCTTGCTTAATACAACGAAAACAAGCTGTTTTAGACCGAAACGAGCTAAATCTGAACACATCGGTTTTACAAGTATCCACGTGATACTCGTCAAAACGTTTTCTCTTATAACTGCGCGAAAAGCATGTATTCTTGCTTAATACAGCGAAACAAGCGGTTTTAGACCGAAATGAGCTAAATCACAACACATCGGTTTTACAAGTGTTCCTCTGATACGCGTCAAAACTTTTTCTTTTATAACTGCGCGAAAAGCATTGTATTCTTGCTTAATACAGCGAATCAAGTTGTTTTAGACCCGAAACGAGCTAAATCACAACACACCGGTATTACAAGTGTTCCACGTGATACTCGTCAAAACTTTTTCTCTTATAACTGCGCGAAAAGCATGTATTCTTGCTTAATACAGCGAAACAAGCTGTTTTAGACCGAAACGAGCTAAATCACAACACATCGGTATTACAAGTGTTCCACGTGATACTCGTCAAAACTTTTTCTCTTTTTAACTGCGCGAAAAAGCATGTATTCATGCTTAATACAACGTAAACAAGCTGTTTTTGACCGAAACGAGCTAAATCTGAACACATCGGTTTTACAAGTATCCACGTGATACTCGTCAAAACTTTTTCTCTTATAACTGCGCGAAAGCATGTATTCTTGCTTAATACAACGAAACAAGCTGTTTTAGACCGAAACGAGCTAAATCACAACACATCGGTTTTACAAAGTGTTCCTCTGATACGCGTCAAAACTTTTTCTCTTATAACTGCGCGAAAAGCATGTATTCTTGCTTAATACAGCGAAACAAGCTGTTTTAGACCGAAACGAGCTAAATCACAACACCATCGGTATTACAAGTGTTCCACGTGATACTCGTCAAAACTTTTTCTCTTATGTTTAATACAACGAAACAAGTTGTTTTAGACAGAAACGAGCTAAATCTGAACACATCGGTTTTACAATTATCCACGTGATACTCGTCAAAACTTTTTCTCTTATAACTGCGCGAAAAGCATGTATTCTTGCTTAATACAACGAAACAAGCTGTTTTAGACCGAAACGAGCTAAATCACAACACATCGGTTTTACAAGTGTCTCTCTAATACGCGTCAAAACTTTTTCTCTTATAACTGCGCGAAAAGCATGTATTCTTGCTTAATACAACGACACAAGCTGTTTTAGACCGAAACGAGCTAAATCACAACACATCGGTTTTACAAGTGTCTCTGATACGCGTCAAAACTTTTTCTTCTATAACTGCGCGTAAAGCATGTATTCGTGCTTAATACAACGAAACAAGCTGTTTTAGACCGAAACGAGCTAAATCTGAACACATCGGTTTTACAAGTGTTCCTCTGATACGCGTCAAAACGTTTTCTCTTATAACTGCGCGAAAAGCATGTATTCTTGCTTAATACAGCGAAACAAGTTGTTTTAGACCGAAACGAGCTAAATCACAACACATCGGTTTTACAAGTGTTCCTCTAATACGCGTCAAAACTTTTTCTCTTATAACTGCGCGAAAAGCATGTATTCTTGCCTAATACAGCGAAACAAGCTGTTTTAGACCGAAACGAGCTAAATCACAACACATCGGTTTTACAAGTGTTCCTCTGATACGCGTCAAAACTTTTTCTCTTATAACGGCGCGAAAAGCATGTATTCTTGCTTAATACAGCAAAACAAGCTGTTTTAGACCGAAACGAGCTAAATCACAACACATCGGTATTACAAGGGTTCCACGTGATACTCGTCAAAACTTTTTCTCTTTTAACTGCGCGAAAGGCATGTATTCTTGCTTAATACAACGAAACAAGCTGTTTTAGACCGAAACGAGCTAAATCACAACACATCGGTTTTACAAGTGTTCCTCTAATAAGCGTCAAAACTTTTTCTCTTATAACTGCGCGAAAAGCATGTATTCTTGCTTAATACAGCGAAACAAGCTGTTTTAGACCGAAACGAGCTAAATCACAACACATCGGTTTTACAAGTATTCACGTGATACTCGTCAAAACTTTTTCTCTTATAACTGCGCGAAAAGCATGTATTCTTGCTTAATACAACGAAACAAGCTGTTTTAGACCGAAACGAGCTAAATTACAACAAATCGGTTTTACAAGTGTCTCTCTAATACGCGTCAAAACTTTTTCTCTTATAACTGCGCGAAAAGCATGTATTCTTGCTTAATACAACGAAACAAGCTGTTTTAGACCGAAACGAGCTAAATCTGAACACATCGGTTTTACAAGTATCCACGTGATACTCGTCAAAACTTTTTCTCTTATAACTGCGCGAAAAGCATGTATTCTTGCTTAATACAACGAAACAAGCTGTTTTAGACCGAAATGAGCTAAATCATAACACATCGGTTTTACAAGTGTTCCTCTGATACGCGTCAAAACTTTTTCTTTTATAACTGCGCGAAAAGCATGTATTCTTGCTTAATACAGCGAATCAAGCTGTTTTAGACCGAAACGAGCTAAATCACAACACATCGGTATTACAAGTGTTCCACGTGATACTCGTCAAAACATTTTCTCTTATAACTGCGCGAAAAGCATGTATTCGTGCTTAATACAACGAAACAAGCTGTTTTAGACCGAAACGAGCTAAATCTGAACAAATCGGTTTTACAAGTATCCACGTGATACTCGTCAAAACTTTTTCTCTTATAACTGCGCGAAAAGCATGTATTCTTGCTTAATACAACGAAACAAGCTGTTTTAGACCGAAAAGAGCTAAATCACAACACATCGGTTTTACAAGTGTCTCTCTAATACGCGTCAAAACTTTTTCTCTTATAACTGCGCGAAAAGCATGTATTCTTGCTTAATACAGCGAAACAAGCTGTTTTTGACCGAAACGAGCTAAATCTGAACACATCGGTTTTACAAGTATCCACGTGATACTCGTCAAAACTTTTTCTCTTATAACTGCGCGAAAAGCATGTGTTCTTGCTTAATACAACGAAACAAGCTGTTTTAGACCGAAACGAGCTAAATCACAACAAATCGGTTTTACAAGTGTCTCTCTAATACGCGTCAAAACGTTTTCTCTTATAACTGCGCGAAAAGCATGTATTCTTGCTTAATACAACGAAACAAGCTGTTTTAGACCGAAACGAGCTAAATCTGAACACATCGGTTTTAAAAGTATCCACGTGATACTCGTCAAAACTTTTTCTCTTATAACTGCGCGAAAAGCATGTATTCTTGCTTAATACAGCGAATCAAGCTGTTTTAGACCGAAACGAGCTAAATCACAACACATCGGTATTACAAGTGTTCCACGTGGTACTCGTCAAAACTTTTTCTCTTATAACTGCGCGAAAAGCATGTATTCGTGCTTAATACAACGAAACAAGCTGTTTTAGACCGAAACGAGCTAAATCTGAACAAATCGGTTTTACAAGTATCCACGTGATACTCGTCAAAACTTTTTCTCTTATAACTGCGCGAAAAGCATGTATTCTTGCTAAATACAACGAAACAAGCTGTTTTAGACCGAAAAGAGCTAAATCACAACACATCGGTTTTACAAGTGTCTCTCTAATACGCGTCAAAACTTTTTCTCTTATAACTGCGCGAAAAGCATGTATTCTTGCTTAATACAGCGAAACAAGCTGTTTTAGACCAAAACGAGCTAAATCACAACACATCGGTTTTACAAGTGTTCCTCTGACACGCGTCAAATTTTTTTCTCTTATAACTGCGCGAAAAGCATGTATTCTTGCTTAATACAGCGAAACAAGCTGTTTTAGACCGAAACGAGCTAAATCACAACACATCGGTTTTACAAGTGTTCCTCTGATACGCGTCAACTCTTTTTTCTCTTATAGCTGCGCGAAAAGCATGTATTCGTGCTTAGTCCAACGAAACAAGCTGTTTTAGACCGAAACGAGGTAAATCTGAACACATCGGTTTTACAAGTGTCCCTGTGACAAGCCTTTAAAGCTTTTTCTCTTATCACTGCGCGAAAAGCATGTATTTCTGCTTAATACAGCGAAACAAGCTGTTTTAGACCGAAACGAGCTAAATCACAACACATCGGTTTTACAATTGTTCCTCTGATACGCGTCAAAACTTTTTCTCTTATAACTGCGCGAAAACATGTATTCGTGCTTAATACAACGAAACAAGCTGTTTTAGACCAAAACGAGTTAAATCTGAACACATCGGTTTTCCAAGTGTCCATGTGATACGCGTCAAAACTTTTTCCCTTATAACTGCGCGAAAAGCATGTATTCGTGCTTAATACAACGAAACAAGCTGTTTTAGTCCGAAAAGAGTTAAATCTGAACACATCGGTTTTACAAGTGTTCCTCTGATACGCGTCAAAACTTTTTCTCTTATAACTGCGCGAAAAGCATGTATTCTTGCTTAATACAGCGAAACAAGCTGTTTTAGACCGAAACGAGCTAAATCACAACACATCGGTTTTACAAGCATTCCTCTGATACGCGTCAAAACTTTTTCTCTTATAACTGCGCGAAAAGCATGTATTCTTGCTTAATACAGCGAAACAAGCTGTTTTAGACCGAAACGAGCTAAATCACAACACATCGGTATTACAAGTGTTCCACGTGATACTCGTCAAAACTTTTTCTCTTATAACTGCGCGAAAAGCATGTATTCGTGTTTAATACAACGAAACAAGTTGTTTTAGACCGAAACGAGCTAAATCTGAACACATCGGTTTTACAAGTATCCACGTGATACTCGTCAAAACTTTTTCTCTTATAACTGCGCGAAAAGCATGTATTATTGCTTAATACAACGAAACAAGCTGTTTTAGACCGAAACGAGCTAAATCACAACACATCGGTTTTACAAGTGTCTCTCTAATACGCGTCAAAACTTTTTCTCTTATAACTGCGCGAAAAGCATGTATTCTTGCTTAATACAACGACACAAGCTGTTTTAGACCGAAACGAGCTAAATCACAACACATCGGTTTTACAAGTGTCTCTGATACGCGTCAAAACTTTTTCTTCTATAACTGCGCGTAAAGCATGTATTCGTGCTTAATACAACGAAACAAGCTGTTTTAGACCGAAACGAGCTAAATCTGAACACATCGGTTTTACAAGTGTTCCTCTGATACGCGTCAAAACTTTTTCTCTTATAACTGCGCGAAAAGCATGTATTCTTGCTTAATACAGCGAAACAAGTTGTTTTAGACCGAAACGAGCTAAATCACAACACATCGGTTTTACAAGTGTTCCTCTAATACGCGTCAAAACTTTTTCTCTTATAACTGCGCGAAAAGCATGTATTCTTGCCTAATACAGCGAAACAAGCTGTTTTAGACCGAAACGAGCTAAATCACAACACATCGGTTTTACAAGTGTTCCTCTGATACGCGTCAAAACTTTTTCTCTTATAACGGCGCGAAAAGCATGTATTCTTGCTTAATACAGCGAAACAAGCTGTTTTAGACCGAAACGAGCTAAATCACAACACATCGGTATTACAAGTGTTCCACGTGATACTCGTCAAAACTTTTTCTCTTTTAACTGCGCGAAAAGCATGTATTCTTGCTTAATACAACGAAACAAGCTGTTTTAGACCGAAACGAGCTAAATCACAACACATCGGTTTTACAAGTGTTCCTCTAATACGCGTCAAAACTTTTTCTCTTATAACTGCGCGAAAAGCATGTATTCTTGCTTAATACAGCGAAACAAGCTGTTTTAGACCGAAACGAGCTAAATCACAACACATCGGTTTTACAAGTATCCACGTGATACTCGTCAAAACTTTTTCTCTTATAACTGCGCGAAAAGCATGTATTCTTGCTTAATACAACGAAACAAGCTGTTTTAGACCGAAACGACCTAAATCACAACAAATCGGTTTTACAAGTGTCTCTCTAATACGCGTCAAAACTTTTTCTCTTATAACTGCGCGAAAAGCATGTATTCTTGCTTAATACAACGAAACAAGCTGTTTTAGACCGAAACGAGCTAAATCTGAACACATCGGTTTTACAAGTATCCACGTGATACTCGTCAAAACTTTTTCTCTTATAACTGCGCGAAAAGCATGTATTCTTGCTTAATACAACGAAACAAGCTGTTTTAGACCGAAATGAGCTAAATCACAACACATCGGTTTTACAAGTGTTCCTCTGATACGCGTCAAAACTTTTTCTTTTATAACTGCGCGAAAAGCATGTATTCTTGCTTAATACAGCGAATCAAGCTGTTTTAGACCGAAACGAGCTAAATCACAACACATCGGTATTACAAGTGTTCCACGTGATACTCGTCAAAACTTTTTCTCTTATAACTGCGCGAAAAGCATGTATTCTTGCTTAATACAACGAAACAAGCTGTTTTAGACCGAAAAGAGCTAAATCACAACACATCGGTTTTACAAGTGTCTCTCTAATACGCGTCAAAACTTTTTCTCTTATAACTGCGCGAAAAGCATGTATTCTTGCTTAATACAGCGAAACAAGCTGTTTTTGACCGAAACGAGCTAAATCTGAACACATCGGTTTTACAAGTATCCACGTGATACTCGTCAAAACTTTTTCTCTTATAACTGCGCGAAAAGCATGTATTCTTGCTTAATACAACGAAACAAGCTGTTTTAGACCGAAACGAGCTAAATCACAACAAATCGGTTTTACAAGTGTCTCTCTAATACGCGTCAAAACGTTTTCTCTTATAACTGCGCGAAAAGCATGTATTCTTGCTTAATACAACGAAACAAGCTGTTTTAGACCGAAACGAGCTAAATCTGAACACATCGGTTTTACAAGTATCCACGTGATACTCGTCAAAACTTTTTCTCTTATAACTGCGCGAAAAGCATGTATTCTTGCTTAATACAACGAAACAAGCTGTTTTAGACCGAAATGAGCTAAATCACAACACATCGGTTTTACAAGTGTTCCTCTGATACGCGTCAAAACTTTTTCTTTTATAACTGCGCGAAAAGCATGTATTCTTGCTTAATACAGCGAATCAAGCTGTTTTAGACCGAAACGAGCTAAATCACAACACATCGGTATTACAAGTGTTCCACGTGATACTCGTCAAAACTTTTTCTCTTATAACTGCGCGAAAAGCATGTATTCGTGCTTAATACAACGAAACAAGCTGTTTTAGACCGAAACGAGCTAAATCTGAACAAATCGGTTTTACAAGTATCCACGTGATACTCGTCAAAACTTTTTCTCCTATAACTGCGCGAAAAGCATGTATTCTTGCTTAATACAACGAAACAAGCTGTTTTAGACCGAAAAGAGCTAAATCACAACACATCGGTTTTACAAGTGTCTCTCTAATACGCGTCAAAACTTTTTCTCTTATAACTGCGCGAAAAGCATGTATTCTTGCTTAATACAGCGAAACAAGCTGTTTTAGACCAAAACGAGCTAAATCACAACACATCGGTTTTACAAGTGTTCCTCTGACACGCGTCAAATTTTTTTCTCTTATAACTGCGCGAAAAGCATGTATTCTTGCTTAATACAGCGAAACAAGCTGTTTTAGACCGAAGCGAGCTAAATCACAACACATCGGTTTTACAAGTGTTCCTCTGATACGCGTCAACTCTTTTTTCTCTTATAGCTGCGCGAAAAGCATGTATTCGTGCTTAGTCCAACGAAACAAGCTGTTTTAGACCGAAACGAGGTAAATCTGAACACATCGGTTTTACAAGTGTCCCTGTGACAAGCCTTTAAAGCTTTTTCTCTTATCACTGCGCGAAAAGCATGTATTTCTGCTTAATACAGCGAAACAAGCTGTTTTAGACCGAAACGAGCTAAATCACAACACATCGGTATTACAAGTGTTCCACGTGATACTCGTCAAAACTTTTTCTCTTTTAACTGCGCGAAAAGCATGTATTCATGCTTAATACAACGAAACAAGCTGTTTTTGACCGAAACGAGCTAAATCTGAACACATCGGTTTTACAAGTATCCACGTGATACTCGTCAAAACTTTTTCTCTTATAACTGCGCGAAAAGCATGTATTCTTGCTTAATACAACGAAACAAGCTGTTTTAGACCGAAACGAGCTAAATCACAACACATCGGTTTTACAAGTGTTCCTCTGATACGCGTCAAAACTTTTTCTCTTATAACTGCGCGAAAAGCATGTATTCTTGCTTAATACAGCGAAACAAGCTGTTTTAGACCGAAACGAGCTAAATCACAACACATCGGTTTTACAAGCATTCCTCTGATACGCGTCAAAACTTTTTCTCTTATAACTGCGCGAAAAGCATGTATTCTTGCTTAATACAGCGAAACAAGCTGTTTTAGACCGAAACGAGCTAAATCACAACACATCGGTATTACAAGTGTTCCACGTGATACTCGTCAAAACTTTTTCTCTTATAACTGCGCGAAAAGCATGTATTCGTGTTTAATACAACGAAACAAGTTGTTTTAGACCGAAACGAGCTAAATCTGAACACATCGGTTTTACAAGTATCCACGTGATACTCGTCAAAACTTTTTCTCTTATAACTGCGCGAAAAGCATGTATTCTTGCTTAATACAACGAAACAAGCTGTTTTAGGACCGAAACGAGCTAAATCACAACACATCGGTTTTACAAGTGTCTCTCTAATACGAGTCAAAACTTTTTCTCTTATAACTGCGCGAAAAGCATGTATTCTTGCTTAATACAACGACACAAGCTGTTTTAGACCGAAACGAGCTAAATCACAACACATCGGTTTTACAAGTGTCTCTGATACGCGTCAAAACTTTTTCTTCTATAACGGCGCGTAAAGCATGTATTCGTGCTTAATACAACGAAACAAGCTGTTTTAGACCGAAACGAGCTAAATCTGAACACATCGGTTTTACAAGTATCCACGTGATACTCGTCAAAACTTTTTCTCTTATAACTGCGCGAAAAGCATGTATTCTTGCTTAATACAACGAAACAAGCTGTTTTAGACCGAAATGAGCTAAATCACAACACATCGGTTTTACAAGTGTTCCTCTGATACGCGTCAAAACTTTTTGTTTTATAACTGCGCGAAAAGCATGTATTCTTGCTTAATACAGCGAAACAAGCTGTTTTAGACCGAAACGAGCTAAATCACAACACATCGGTTTTACAAGTGTTCCTCTGATACGCGTCAACTCTTTTTTCTCTTATAGCTGCGCGAAAAGCATGTATTCGTGCTTAGTCCAACGAAACAAGCTGTTTTAGACCGAAACGAGGTAAATCTGAACACATCGGTTGTACAAGTGTCCCTGTGACAAGCCTTTAAAGCTTTTTCTCTTATCACTGCGCGAAAAGCATGTATTTCTGCTTAATACAGCGAAACAAGCTGTTTTAGACCGAAACGAGCTAAATCACAACACATCGGTTTTACAATTGTTCCTCTGATACGCGTCTAAGCTTTTTCTCTTATAACTGTGCGAAAAGCATGTATTCGTGCTTAATACAGCGAAACAAGCTGTTTTAGACCGAAACGAGCTAAATCACAACACATCGGTTTTACAAGTGTTCCTCTGATACGCGTCAAAACTTTTTCTTTTATAACTGCGCGAAAAGCATGTATTCTTGCTTAATACAGCGAAACAAGTTGTTTTAGACCGAAACGAGCTAAATCACAACACATCGGTTTTACAAGTGTTCCTCTAATACGCGTCAAAACTTTTTCTCTTATAACTGCGCGAAAAGCATGTATTCTTGCCTAATACAGCGAAACAAGCTGTTTTAGACCGAAACGAGCTAAATCACAACACATCGGTTTTACAAGTGTTCCTCTGATACGCGTCAAAACTTTTTCTCTTATAACGGCGCGAAAAGCATGTATTCTTGCTTAATACAGCGAAACAAGCTGTTTTAGACCGAAACGAGCTAAATCTGAACACATCGGTTTTACAAGTGTTCCTCTGATACGCGTCAAAACTTTTTCTCTTATAACTGCGCGAAAAGCATGTATTCTTGCTTAATACAGCGAAACAAGTTGTTTTAGACCGAAACGAGCTAAATCACAACACATCGGTTTTACAAGTGTTCCTCTAATACGCGTCAAAACTTTTTCTCTTATAACTGCGCGAAAAGCATGTATTCTTGCCTAATACAGCGAAACAAGCTGTTTTAGACCGAAACGAGCTAAATCACAACACATCGGTTTTACAAGTGTTCCTCTGATACGCGTCAAAACTTTTTCTCTTATAACGGCGCGAAAAGCATGTATTCTTGCTTAATACAGCGAAACAAGCTGTTTTAGACCGAAACGAGCTAAATCACAACACATCGGTATTACAAGTGTTCCACGTGATACTCGTCAAAACTTTTTCTCTTTTAACTGCGCGAAAAGCATGTATTCTTGCTTAATACAACGAAACAAGCTGTTTTAGACCGAAACGAGCTAAATCACAACACATCGGTTTTACAAGTGTTCCTCTAATACGCGTCAAAACTTTTTCTCTTATAACTGCGCGAAAAGCATGTATTCTTGCTTAATACAGCGAAACAAGCTGTTTTAGACCGAAACGAGCTAAATCACAACACATCGGTTTTACAAGTATCCACGTGATACTCGTCAAAACTTTTTCTCTTATAACTGCGCGAAAAGCATGTATTCTTGCTTAATACAACGAAACAAGCTGTTTTAGACCGAAACGACCTAAATCACAACAAATCGGTTTTACAAGTGTCTCTCTAATACGCGTCAAAACTTTTTCTCTTATAACTGCGCGAAAAGCATGTATTCTTGCTTAATACAACGAAACAAGCTGTTTTAGACCGAAACGAGCTAAATCTGAACACATCGGTTTTACAAGTATCCACGTGATACTCGTCAAAACTTTTTCTCTTATAACTGCGCGAAAAGCATGTATTCTTGCTTAATACAACGAAACAAGCTGTTTTAGACCGAAATGAGCTAAATCACAACACATCGGTTTTACAAGTGTTCCTCTGATACGCGTCAAAACTTTTTCTTTTATAACTGCGCGAAAAGCATGTATTCTTGCTTAATACAGCGAATCAAGCTGTTTTAGACCGAAACGAGCTAAATCACAACACATCGGTATTACAAGTGTTCCACGTGATACTCGTCAAAACTTTTTCTCTTATAACTGCGCGAAAAGCATGTATTCTTGCTTAATACAACGAAACAAGCTGTTTTAGACCGAAAAGAGCTAAATCACAACACATCGGTTTTACAAGTGTCTCTCTAATACGCGTCAAAACTTTTTCTCTTATAACTGCGCGAAAAGCATGTATTCTTGCTTAATACAGCGAAACAAGCTGTTTTTGACCGAAACGAGCTAAATCTGAACACATCGGTTTTACAAGTATCCACGTGATACTCGTCAAAACTTTTTCTCTTATAACTGCGCGAAAAGCATGTATTCTTGCTTAATACAACGAAACAAGCTGTTTTAGACCGAAACGAGCTAAATCACAACAAATCGGTTTTACAAGTGTCTCTCTAATACGCGTCAAAACGTTTTCTCTTATAACTGCGCGAAAAGCATGTATTCTTGCTTAATACAACGAAACAAGCTGTTTTAGACCGAAACGAGCTAAATCTGAACACATCGGTTTTACAAGTATCCACGTGATACTCGTCAAAACTTTTTCTCTTATAACTGCGCGAAAAGCATGTATTCTTGCTTAATACAACGAAACAAGCTGTTTTAGACCGAAATGAGCTAAATCACAACACATCGGTTTTACAAGTGTTCCTCTGATACGCGTCAAAACTTTTTCTTTTATAACTGCGCGAAAAGCATGTATTCTTGCTTAATACAGCGAATCAAGCTGTTTTAGACCGAAACGAGCTAAATCACAACACATCGGTATTACAAGTGTTCCACGTGATACTCGTCAAAACTTTTTCTCTTATAACTGCGCGAAAAGCATGTATTCGTGCTTAATACAACGAAACAAGCTGTTTTAGACCGAAACGAGCTAAATCTGAACAAATCGGTTTTACAAGTATCCACGTGATACTCGTCAAAACTTTTTCTCCTATAACTGCGCGAAAAGCATGTATTCTTGCTTAATACAACGAAACAAGCTGTTTTAGACCGAAAAGAGCTAAATCACAACACATCGGTTTTACAAGTGTCTCTCTAATACGCGTCAAAACTTTTTCTCTTATAACTGCGCGAAAAGCATGTATTCTTGCTTAATACAGCGAAACAAGCTGTTTTAGACCAAAACGAGCTAAATCACAACACATCGGTTTTACAAGTGTTCCTCTGACACGCGTCAAATTTTTTTCTCTTATAACTGCGCGAAAAGCATGTATTCTTGCTTAATACAGCGAAACAAGCTGTTTTAGACCGAAGCGAGCTAAATCACAACACATCGGTTTTACAAGTGTTCCTCTGATACGCGTCAACTCTTTTTTCTCTTATAGCTGCGAGAAAAGCATGTATTCGTGCTTAGTCCAACGAAACAAGCTGTTTTAGACCGAAACGAGGTAAATCTGAACACATCGGTTTTACAAGTGTCCCTGTGACAAGCCTTTAAAGCTTTTTCTCTTATCACTGCGCGAAAAGCATGTATTTCTGCTTAATACAGCGAAACAAGCTGTTTTAGACCGAAACGAGCTAAATCACAACACATCGGTATTACAAGTGTTCCACGTGATACTCGTCAAAACTTTTTCTCTTTTAACTGCGCGAAAAGCATGTATTCATGCTTAATACAACGAAACAAGCTGTTTTTGACCGAAACGAGCTAAATCTGAACACATCGGTTTTACAAGTATCCACGTGATACTCGTCAAAACTTTTTCTCTTATAACTGCGCGAAAAGCATGTATTCTTGCTTAATACAACGAAACAAGCTGTTTTAGACCGAAACGAGCTAAATCACAACACATCGGTTTTACAAGTGTTCCTCTGATACGCGTCAAAACTTTTTCTCTTATAACTGCGCGAAAAGCATGTATTCTTGCTTAATACAGCGAAACAAGCTGTTTTAGACCGAAACGAGCTAAATCACAACACATCGGTTTTACAAGCATTCCTCTGATACGCGTCAAAACCTTTTTCTCTTATAACTGCGCGAAAAGCATGTATTCTTGCTTAATACAGCGAAACAAGCTGTTTTAGACCGAAACGAGCTAAATCACAACACATCGGTATTACAAGTGTTCCACGTGATACTCGTCAAAACTTTTTCTCTTATACTGCGCGAAAAGCATGTATTCGTGTTTAATACAACGAAACAAGTTGTTTTAGACCGAAACGAGCTAAATCTGAACACATCGGTTTTACAAGTATCCACGTGATACTCGTCAAAACTTTTTCTCTTATAACTGCGCGAAAAGCATGTATTCTTGCTTAATACAACGAAACAAGCTGTTTTAGACCGAAACGAGCTAAATCACAACACATCGGTTTTACAAGTGTCTCTCTAATACGAGTCAAAACTTTTTCTCTTATAACTGCGCGAAAAGCATGTATTCTTGCTTAATACAACGACACAAGCTGTTTTAGACCGAAACGAGCTAAATCACAACACATCGGTTTTACAAGTGTCTCTGATACGCGTCAAAACTTTTTCTTCTATAACGGCGCGTAAAGCATGTATTCGTGCTTAATACAACGAAACAAGCTGTTTTAGACCGAAACGAGCTAAATCTGAACACATCGGTTTTACAAGTATCCACGTGATACTCGTCAAAA
>NW_027526671.1:102500-105000 GCF_052857255.1 Amblyomma americanum | reverse complement strand
ATAGATAGATAGATAGATAGATAGATAGATAGATAGATAGATAGATAGATAGATAGATAGATAGATAGATAGATAGATAGATAGATAGATAGATAGATAGATAGATAGATAGATAGATAGATAGATAGATAGATAGATAGATAGATAGATAGATAGATAGATAGATAGATAGATAGATAGATAGATAGATAGATAGATAGATAGATAGATAGATAGATAGATAGATAGATAGATAGATAGATAGATAGATAGATAGATAGATAGATAGATAGATAGATATGTTTATTTGAGTGTGCCTCAACAGCCAAGTGGCCTAAACGAGCGCACACTAGGTCAGATACATCAAAAACACCACTTCAAAAGATTTAAAAGCAGGGACGAAAACAACAATTAGGCAAATATGTCCATGTCTATAAACGTTTTGTTATATAAGATTTGTAAACGAGTCATTGGACAGATGGCGTGCAAATCGGGATAAAATGTGTCGAAACATTTTGCAGCTGTTGCATGCGGCACACGAAAATTCAGCGACATCAGTAAGGTCCCACAGTTAATGTAACCGCGCAAGGCGTTTTGCAGAAACTGCATGTCACGTATGCGTCGCCTGTCGCCAAGGGTAGACGTATTGAGGTCTGCCAAGAGAGAATCATACTCGTAGAAACGACGGCGACCAATATATCTTGGCTAACCACCCCAGCGTGCCTATCACCACCGTTTCTGCGACTACGCGATCACTACGGGGACGTCGCATCACGTAGACATCGTCGCCTATATAAGATGCTCCTCATCGCCACCTGCATCCAGTGGGCTCGGCACCAGCATATCGAACACAATGCTCAGGAACCCCTTTTGCTTCATTGCGCAGGTTTTGGCCGTCTTGCTCACCCGTACAACCATCATACCTCGGTTATGATTCCTTCCAACTGCCTTCATATCGAACAAGTGACGTTTTCTTCGAGACTCCAGCATGTGCCGCCCTTTGCTTGCTTAACCGCCCAAGCGTGCCTGTCACCACCGTTTCTGCAACGGCGCGATCACAATGGGGACCTCACATCACGGAGACATCGTCGCCTATATAAGATGCTCCGCATCGCCACCTGCATCCAGTGGGCTCGGCACCAGCACATCGAACACAATGCTCAGGAGCCCCTTTTCTTCATTGCGCAGGTTTTGGCCGTCTTGCTCACCCGTACATCCATCATACCTCGATTATGATTCCTTCCAACTGCCTCCATATCGAGCAAGTGACGTTTGCTTGGAGACTCCAGCACGTGCAGCCCTTTCCTTGATTAACCACTCCAGTGTGCCTATCACCGCCGTTTCTGCGACTGAGCCATCACTATGGGGACGTCACATCACGGGGACATTGTCGCCAATCTTAGATGCTCCTCATCGCCGCCTGCATCCAGTGAGCTCGGCAGCATCACATAGAACACAAAGCTCACGCACCCCTTTTGCTTCATTCCGCAGGTTTTGGCCGTCTTGCTTCCCGTACAACCATCATGCCTCGGTTATGATTCCTGTCAACTGCCTCCATAACGAGCAAGTGACGTTTGCTTCGAGACTCCAGCACGTTCCGCACTTTGCTTGGTTAACCACCCCAGCGTGCCCATCAACACCGTTTTTGCGACTGCGCCATCACTATGGGGACGTCATATCACAGAGACATCGTCGCCTATATAAAATGCTCCTCATCGCAGCCTGCATCCAGTGAGCTCGGCAGCAGCACATCGAACACAATGCTCAGGAACCCCCTTTGCTTCATTGCGCATGTTTTGGCCGTCTTGCTGCCCGTACAACCATCATGCCTCGGTTATGATTCCTTCCAACTGCCTTAATATCAAGCAAGTGACGTTTTCTTCGAGACTCCAGCACGTACCGCACTTTGATAGATAGATAGATGGATAGATAGATAGATAGATAGATAGATAGATAGATAGATAGATAGATAGATAGATAGATAGATAGATAGATAGATAGATGGATGGATGGATGGATGGATAGATAGATAGATAGATAGATAGATAGATAGATAGATAGATAGATAGATAGATAGATAGATAGATAGATAGATAGATAGATAGATAGATAGATAGATAGATAGATAGATAGATAGATAGATAGATAGATAGATAGATAGATAGATAGATAGATAGATAGATAGATAGATAGATAGATAGATAGATAGATAGATAGATAGATAGATAGATAGATAGATAGATAGATAGATAGATAGATAGATAGATAGATAGATAGATAGATAGATAGATAGATAGATAGATAGATAGATAGATAGATAGATAGATAGATAGATAGATAGATAGATAGATAGATAGATAGATAGATAGATAGATAGATAGATAGATGGATAGATAGATAGATAGATAGATAGATAGATAGATAGATAGATAGATAGATAGATAGATAGATAGATAGATAGATAGATAGATAGATAGATAGATAGATAGATAGATAGATAGATAGATAGATAGATAGATAG
>NW_027526671.1:87500-95000 GCF_052857255.1 Amblyomma americanum | reverse complement strand
AGATAGATAGATAGATAGATAGATAGATAGATAGATAGATAGATAGATAGATAGATAGATAGATAGATAGATAGATAGATAGATAGATATGTTTATTTGAGTGTGCCTCAACAGCCAAGTGGCCTAAACGAGCGCACACTAGGTCAGATACATCAAAAACACCACTTCAAAAGATTTAAAAGCAGGGACGAAAACAACAATTAGGCAAATATGTCCATGTCTATAAACGTTTTGTTATATAAGATTTGTAAACGAGTCATTGGACAGATGGCGTGCAAATCGGGATAAAATGTGTCGAAACATTTTGCAGCTGTTGCATGCGGCACACGAAAATTCAGCGACATCAGTAAGGTCCCACAGTTAATGTAACCGCGCAAGGCGTTTTGCAGAAACTGCATGTCACGTATGCGTCGCCTGTCGCCAAGGGTAGACGTATTGAGGTCTGCCAAGAGAGAATCATACTCGTAGAAACGACGGCGACCAATATATCTTGGCTAACCACCCCAGCGTGCCTATCACCACCGTTTCTGCGACTACGCGATCACTACGGGGACGTCGCATCACGTAGACATCGTCGCCTATATAAGATGCTCCTCATCGCCACCTGCATCCAGTGGGCTCGGCACCAGCATATCGAACACAATGCTCAGGAACCCCTTTTGCTTCATTGCGCAGGTTTTGGCCGTCTTGCTCACCCGTACAACCATCATACCTCGGTTATGATTCCTTCCAACTGCCTTCATATCGAACAAGTGACGTTTTCTTCGAGACTCCAGCATGTGCCGCCCTTTGCTTGCTTAACCGCCCAAGCGTGCCTGTCACCACCGTTTCTGCAACGGCGCGATCACAATGGGGACCTCACATCACGGAGACATCGTCGCCTATATAAGATGCTCCGCATCGCCACCTGCATCCAGTGGGCTCGGCACCAGCACATCGAACACAATGCTCAGGAGCCCCTTTTCTTCATTGCGCAGGTTTTGGCCGTCTTGCTCACCCGTACATCCATCATACCTCGATTATGATTCCTTCCAACTGCCTCCATATCGAGCAAGTGACGTTTGCTTGGAGACTCCAGCACGTGCAGCCCTTTCCTTGATTAACCACTCCAGTGTGCCTATCACCGCCGTTTCTGCGACTGAGCCATCACTATGGGGACGTCACATCACGGGGACATTGTCGCCAATCTTAGATGCTCCTCATCGCCGCCTGCATCCAGTGAGCTCGGCAGCATCACATAGAACACAAAGCTCACGCACCCCTTTTGCTTCATTCCGCAGGTTTTGGCCGTCTTGCTTCCCGTACAACCATCATGCCTCGGTTATGATTCCTGTCAACTGCCTCCATAACGAGCAAGTGACGTTTGCTTCGAGACTCCAGCACGTTCCGCACTTTGCTTGGTTAACCACCCCAGCGTGCCCATCAACACCGTTTTTGCGACTGCGCCATCACTATGGGGACGTCATATCACAGAGACATCGTCGCCTATATAAAATGCTCCTCATCGCAGCCTGCATCCAGTGAGCTCGGCAGCAGCACATCGAACACAATGCTCAGGAACCCCCTTTGCTTCATTGCGCATGTTTTGGCCGTCTTGCTGCCCGTACAACCATCATGCCTCGGTTATGATTCCTTCCAACTGCCTTAATATCAAGCAAGTGACGTTTTCTTCGAGACTCCAGCACGTACCGCACTTTGATAGATAGATAGATGGATAGATAGATAGATAGATAGATAGATAGATAGATAGATAGATAGATAGATAGATAGATAGATAGATAGATAGATGGATGGATGGATGGATGGATAGATAGATAGATAGATAGATAGATAGATAGATAGATAGATAGATAGATAGATAGGATAGATAGATAGATAGATAGATGATAGATAGATAGATAGATAGATAGATAGATAGATAGATAGATAGATAGATAGATAGATAGATAGATAGATAGATAGATAGATAGATAGATAGATAGATAGATAGATAGATAGATAGATAGATAGATAGATAGATAGATAGATAGATAGATAGATAGATAGATAGATAGATAGATAGATAGATAGATAGATAGATAGATAGATAGATAGATAGATAGATAGATAGATAGATAGATAGATAGATAGATAGATAGATAGATAGATAGATAGATAGATAGATAGATAGATAGATAGATAGATAGATAGATAGATAGATAGATAGATAGATAGATAGATAGATAGATAGATAGATAGATAGATAGATAGATAGATAGATAGATAGATAGATAGATAGATAGATAGATAGATAGATAGATAGATAGATAGATAGATAGATAGATAGATAGATAGATAGATAGATATGTTTATTTGAGTGTGCCTCAACAGCCAAGTGGCCTAAACGAGCGCACACTAGGTCAGATACATCAAAAAACACCACTTCAAAAGATTTAAAAGCAGGGACGAAAACAACAATTAGGCAAATATGTCCATGTCTATAAACGTTTTGTTATATAAGATTTGTAAACGAGTCATTGGACAGATGGCGTGCAAATCGGGATAAAATGTGTCGAAACATTTTGCAGCTGTTACATGCGGCACACGAAAATTCAGCGACATCAGTAAGGTCCCACAGTTAATGTAACCGCGCAAGGCGTTTTGCAGAAACTTGCATGTCACGTATGCGTCGCCTGTCGCCAAGGGTAGACGTATTGAGGTCTGCCAAGAGAGAATCATACTCGTAGAAACGACGGCGACCAATATATCTTGGCTAACCACCCCAGCGTGCCTATCACCACCGTTTCTGCGACTACGCGATCACTACGGGGACGTCGCATCACGTAGACATCGTCGCCTATATAAGATGCTCCTCATCGCCACCTGCATCCAGTGGGCTCGGCACCAGCATATCGAACACAATGCTCAGGAACCCCTTTTGCTTCATTGCGCAGGTTTTGGCCGTCTTGCTCACCCGTACAACCATCATACCTCGGTTATGATTCCTTCCAACTGCCTTCATATCGAACAAGTGACGTTTTCTTCGAGACTCCAGCATGTGCGCCCTTTGCTTGCTTAACCGCCCAAGCGTGCCTGTCACCACCGTTTCTGCAACGGCGCGATCACAATGGGGACCTCACATCACGGAGACATCGTCGCCTATATAAGATGCTCCGCATCGCCACCTGCATCCAGTGGGCTCGGCACCAGCACATCGAACACAATGCTCAGGAGCCCCTTTTCTTCATTGCGCAGGTTTTGGCCGTCTTGCTCACCCGTACATCCATCATACCTCGATTATGATTCCTTCCAACTGCCTCCATATCGAGCAAGTGACGTTTGCTTGGAGACTCCAGCACGTGCAGCCCTTTCCTTGATTAACCACTCCAGTGTGCCTATCACCGCCGTTTCTGCGACTGAGCCATCACTATGGGGACGTCACATCACGGGGACATTGTCGCCAATCTTAGATGCTCCTCATCGCCGCCTGCATCCAGTGAGCTCGGCAGCATCACATAGAACACAAAGCTCACGCACCCCTTTTGCTTCATTCCGCAGGTTTTGGCCGTCTTGCTTCCCGTACAACCATCATGCCTCGGTTATGATTCCTGTCAACTGCCTCCATAACGAGCAAGTGACGTTTGCTTCGAGACTCCAGCACGTTCCGCACTTTGCTTGGTTAACCACCCCAGCGTGCCCATCAACACCGTTTTTGCGACTGCGCCATCACTATGGGGACGTCATATCACAGAGACATCGTCGCCTATATAAAATGCTCCTCATCGCAGCCTGCATCCAGTGAGCTCGGCAGCAGCACATCGAACACAATGCTCAGGAACCCCCTTTGCTTCATTGCGCATGTTTTGCCGTCTTGCTGCCCGTACAACCATCATGCCTCGGTTATGATTCCTTCCAACTGCCTTAATATCAAGCAAGTGACGTTTTCTTCGAGACTCCAGCACGTACCGCACTTTGATAGATAGATAGATGGATAGATAGATAGATAGATAGATAGATAGATAGATAGATAGATAGATAGATAGATGGATGGATGGATGGATGGATAGATAGATAGATAGATAGATAGATAGATAGATAGATAGATAGATAGATAGATAGATAGATAGATAGATAGATAGATAGATAGATAGATAGATAGATAGATAGATAGATAGATAGATAGATAGATAGATAGATAGATAGATAGATAGATAGATAGATAGATAGATAGATAGATAGATAGATAGATAGATAGATAGATAGATAGATAGATAGATAGATAGATAGATAGATAGATAGATAGATAGATAGATAGATAGATAGATAGATAGATAGATAGATAGATAGATATGTTTATTTGAGTGTGCCTCAACAGCCAAGTGGCCTAAACGAGCGCACACTAGGTCAGATACATCAAAAACACCACTTCAAAAGATTTAAAAGCAGGGACGAAAACAACAATTAGGCAATATGTCCATGTCATTAAACGTTTTGTTATATAAGATTTGTAAACGAGTCATTGGACAGATGGCGTGCAAATCGGGATTAAAATGTGTCGAAACTTTTTGCAGCTGTTTCATGCGGCACACGAAAATTCAGCGACATCAGTAAGGTCCCACAGTTAATGTAACCGCGCAAGGCGTTTTGCAGAAACTGCATGTCACGTATGCGTCGCCTGTCGCCAAGGGTAGACGTATTGAGGTCTGCCAGAGAGAATCATACTCGTAGAAACGACGGCGACCAATATATCTTGGCTAACCACCCCAGCGTGCCTATCACCACCGTTTCTGCGACTACGCGATCACTACGGGGACGTCGCATCACGTAGACATCGTCGCCTATATAAGATGCTCCTCATCGCCACCTGCATCCAGTGGGCTCGGCACCAGCATATCGAACACAATGCTCAGGAACCCCTTTTGCTTCATTGCGCAGGTTTTGGCCAGTCTTGCTCACCCGTACAACCATCATACCTCGGTTATGATTCCTTCCAACTGCCTTCATATCGAACAAGTGACGTTTTCTTCGAGACTCCAGCATGTGCCGCCCTTTGCTTGCTTAACCGCCCCAAGCGTGCCTGTCACCAGCCGTTTCTGCAACCGGCGCGATCACAATGGGGACCTCACATCGCGGAGACATCGTCGCCTATATAAGATGCTCCGCATCGCCACCTGCATCCAGTGGGCTCGGCACCAGCACATCGAACACAATGCTCAGGAGCCCCTTTTCTTCATTGCGCAGGTTTTGGCCGTCTTGCTCACCCGTACATCCATCATACCTCGATTATGATTCCTTCCAACTGCCTCCATATCGAGCAAGTGACGTTTGCTTGGAGACTCCAGCACGTGCAGCCCTTTCCTTGATTAACCACTCCAGTGTGCCTATCACCGCCGTTTCTGCGACTGAGCCATCACTATGGGGACGTCACATCACGGGGACATCGTCGCCAATCTAAGATGCTCCTCATCGCCGCCTGCATCCAGTGAGCTCGGCAGCATCACATAGAACACAATGCTCACGCACCCCTTTTGCTTCATTCCGCAGGTTTTGGCCGTCTTGCTTCCCGTACAACCATCATGCCTCGGTTATGATTCCTGTCAACTGCCTCCATAACGAGCAAGTGACGTTTGCTTCGAGACTCCAGCACGTTCCGCACTTTGCTTGGTTAACCACCCCAGCGTGCCCATCAACACCGTTTTTGCGACTGCGCCATCACTATGGGGACGTCATATCACAGAGACATCGTCGCCTATATAAAATGCTCCTCATCGCAGCCTGCATCCAGTGAGCTCGGCAGCAGCACACTCGAACACAATGCTCAGGAACCCCCTTTGCTTCATTGCGCATGTTTTGGCCGTCTTGCTGCCCGTACAACCATCATGCCTCGGTTATGATTCCTTCCAACTGCCTTAATATCAAGCAAGTGACGTTTTCTTCGAGACTCCAGCACGTACCGCACTTTGATAAATAGATAGATGGATAGATAGTAGATAGATAGATAGATAGATAGATAGATAGATAGATAGATAGAATAGATAGATAGATAGATAGATAGATAGATAGATAGATAGATAGATAGATAGATAGATAGATAGATAGATAGATAGATAGATAGATAGATAGATAGATAGATAGATAGATAGATAGATAGATAGATAGATAGATAGATAGATAGATAGATAGATAGATAGATAGATAGATAGATAGATAGATAGATAGATAGATAGATAGATAGATAGATAGATAGATAGATAGATAGATAGATAGATAGATAGATAGATAGATAGATAGACAGACAGGACAGACAGATAGATAGATAGATAGATAGATAGATAGATAGATAGATAGATAGATAGATAGATAGATAGATAGATAGATAGATAGATAGATAGATAGATAGATAGATAGATAGATAGATAGATAGATAGATAGATAGATAGATAGATAGATAGATAGGTAGGTAGGTAGGTAGGTAGGTAGGTAGGTAGGTAGGTAGGTAGGTAGGTAGGTAGGTAGGTAGGTAGGTAGGTAGGTAGGTAGGTAGATAGATAGATAGATAGATAGATAGATAGATAGATAGATAGATAGATAGATAGATAGATAGATAGATAGATAGATAGATAGATAGATAGATAGATAGATAGATAGATAGATAGATAGATAGATAGATAGATAGATAGATAGATAGATAGATAGATAGATAGATAGATAGATAGATAGATAGATAGATAGATAGATAGATAGATAGATAGATAGATAGATAGATAGATAGATAGATAGATAGATAGATAGATAGATAGATAGATAGATAGATAGATAGATAGATAGATAGATAGATAGATAGATAGATAGATAGATAGATAGATAGATAGATAGATAGATAGATAGATAGATAGATATGTTTATTTGAGTGTGCCTCAACAGCCAAGTGGCCTAAACGAGCGCACACTAGGTCAGATACATCAAAAACACCACTTCAAAAGATTTAAAAGCAGGGACGAAAACAACAATTAGGCAAATATGTCCATGTCATTAAACGTTTTGTTATATAAGATTTGTAAACGAGTCATTGGACAGATGGCGTGCAAATCGGGATAAAATGTGTCGAAACTTTTTGCAGCTGTTTCATGCGGCACACGAAAATTCAGCGACATCAGTAAGGTCCCACAGTTAATGTAACCGCGCAAGGCGTTTTGCAGAAACTGCATGTCACGTATGCGTCGCCTGTCGCCAAGGGTAGACGTATTGAGGTCTGCCAAGAGAGAATCATACTCGTAGAAACGACGGCGACCAATATATCTTGGCTAACCACCCCAGCGTGCCTATCACCACCGTTTCTGCGACTACGCGATCACTACGGGGACGTCGCATCACGTAGACATCGTCGCCTATATAAGATGCTCCTCATCGCCACCTGCATCCAGTGGGCTCGGCACCAGCATATCGAACACAATGCTCAGGAACCCCTTTTGCTTCATTGCGCAGGTTTTTGGCCGTCTTGCTCACCCGTACAACCATCAT
>NW_027526671.1:82500-85000 GCF_052857255.1 Amblyomma americanum | reverse complement strand
CTGCATCCAGTGGGCTCGGCACCAGCATATCGAACACAATGCTCAGGAACCCCTTTTGCTTCATTGCGCAGGTTTTGGCCGTCTTGCTCACCCGTACAACCATCATACCTCGGTTATGATTCCTTCCAACTGCCTTCATATCGAACAAGTGACGTTTTCTTCGAGACTCCAGCATGTGCCGCCCTTTGCTTGCTTAACCGCCCAAGCGTGCCTGTCACCACCGTTTCTGCAACGGCGCGATCACAATGGGGACCTCACATCGCGGAGACATCGTCGCCTATATAAGATGCTCCGCATCGCCACCTGCATCCAGTGGGCTCGGCACCAGCACATCGAACACAATCCTCAGGAGCCCCTTTTCTTCATTGCGCAGGTTTTGGCCGTCTTGCTCACCCGTACATCCATCATACCTCGATTATGATTCCTTCCAACTGCCTCCATATCGAGCAAGTGACGTTTGCTTGGAGACTCCAGCACGTGCAGCCCTTTCCTTGATTAACCACTCCAGTGTGCCTATCACCGCCGTTTCTGCGACTGAGCCATCACTATGGGGACGTCACATCACGGGGACATCGTCGCCAATCTAAGATGCTCCTCATCGCCGCCTGCATCCAGTGAGCTCGGCAGCATCACATAGAACACAATGCTCACGCACCCCTTTTGCTTCATTCCGCAGGTTTTAGCCGTCTTGCTTCCCGTACAACCATCATGCCTCGGTTATGATTCCTGTCAACTGCCTCCATAACGAGCAAGTGACGTTTGCTTCGAGACTCCAGCACGTTCCGCACTTTGCTTGGTTAACCACCCCAGCGTGCCCATCAACACCGTTTTTGCGACTGCGCCATCACTATGGGGACGTCATATCACAGAGACATCGTCGCCTATATAAAATGCTCCTCATCGCAGCCTGCATCCAGTGAGCTCGGCAGCAGCACATCGAACACAATGCTCAGGAACCCCCTTTGCTTCATTGCGCATGTTTTGGCCGTCTTGCTGCCCGTACAACCATCATGCCTCGGTTATGATTCCTTCCAACTGCCTTAATATCAAGCAAGTGACGTTTTCTTCGAGACTCCAGCACGTACCGCACTTTGATAAATAGATAGATGGATAGATAGATAGATAGATAGATAGATAGATAGATAGATAGATAGATAGATAGATAGATAGATAGATAGATAGATAGATAGAATAGATAGATAGATAGATAGATAGATAGATAGATAGATAGATAGATAGATAGATAGATAGATAGATAGATAGATAGATAGATAGATAGATAGATAGATAGATAGATAGATAGATAGATAGATAGATAGATAGATAGATAGATAGATAGATAGATAGATAGATAGATAGATAGATAGATAGATAGATAGATAGATAGATAGATAGATAGATAGATAGATAGATAGATAGACAGACAGACAGACAGACAGACAGATAGATAGATAGATAGATAGATAGATAGATAGATAGATAGATAGATAGATAGATAGATAGATAGATAGATAGATAGATAGATAGATAGATAGATAGATAGATAGATAGATAGATAGATAGATAGATAGATAGATAGATAGGTAGGTAGGTAGGTAGGTAGGTAGGTAGGTAGGTAGGTAGGTAGGTAGGTAGGTAGGTAGGTAGGTAGGTAGGTAGGTAGGTAGGTAGGTAGGTAGGTAGATAGATAGATAGATAGATAGATAGATAGATAGATAGATAGATAGATAGATAGATAGATAGATAGATAGATAGATAGATAGATAGATAGATAGATAGATAGATAGATAGATAGATAGATAGATAGATAGATAGATAGATAGATAGATAGATAGATAGATAGATAGATAGATAGATAGATAGATAGATAGATAGATAGATAGATAGATAGATAGATAGATAGATAGATAGATAGATAGATAGATAGATAGATAGATAGATAGATAGATAGATAAATAGATAGATAGATAGATAGATAGATAGATAGATATGTTTATTTGAGTGTGGCTCAACAGCCAAGTGGCCTAAACGAGCGCACACTAGGTCAGATACATCAAAAACACCACTTCAAAAGATTTAAAAGCAGGGACGAAAACAACAATTAGGCAAATATGTCCATGTCATTAAACGTTTTGTTATATAAGATTTGTAAACGAGTCATTGGACAGATGGCGTGCAAATCGGGATAAAATGTGTCGAAACATTTTGCAGCTGTTGCATGCGGCACACGAAAATTCAGCGACATCAGTAAGGTCCCACAGGTAATGTAACCGCGCAAGGCGTTTTGCAGAAACTGCATGTCACGTATGCGTCACCTGTCGCCAAGGGTAGACGTATTGAGGTCTGCCAAGAGAGAATCATACTCGTAGAAACGACGGCGACCAATATATCTTGGCTAACCACCCCAGCGTGCCTATCACCACCGTTTCTGCGACTACGCGATCACTACGGGGACGTCGCATCACGTAGACATCGTCGCCTATATAAGATGCTCCTCATC
>NW_027526671.1:50000-52500 GCF_052857255.1 Amblyomma americanum | reverse complement strand
GCGATCACTACGGGGACGTCGCATCACGTAGACATCGTCGCCTATATAAGATGCTCCTCATCGCCACCTGCATCCAGTGGGCTCGGCACCAGCATATCGAACACAATGCTCAGGAACCCCTTTTGCTTCATTGCGCAGGTTTTGGCCGTCTTGCTCACCCGTACAACCATCATACCTCGGTTATGATTCCTTCCAACTGCCTTCATATCGAACAAGTGACGTTTTCTTCGAGACTCCAGCATGTGCCGCCCTTTGCTTGCTTAACCGCCCAAGCGTGCCTGTCACCACCGTTTCTGCAACGGCGCGATCACAATGGGGACCTCACATCACGGAGACATCGTCGCCTATATAAGATGCTCCGCATCGCCACCTGCATCCAGTGGGCTCGGCACCAGCACATCGAACACAATGCTCAGGAGCCCCTTTTCTTCATTGCGCAGGTTTTGGCCGTCTTGCTCAACCGTACATCCATCATACCTCGATTATGATTCCTTCCAACGGCCTCCATATCGAGCAAGTGACGTTTGCTTGGAGACTCCAGCACGTGCAGCCCTTTCCTTGATTAACCACTCCAGTGTGCCTATCACCGCCGTTTCTGCGACTGAGCCATCACTATGGGGACGTCACATCACGGGGACATCGTCGCCAATCTAAGATGCTCCTCATCGCCGCCTGCATCCAGTGAGCTCGGCAGCATCACATAGAACACAATGCTCACGCACCCCTTTTGCTTCATTCCGCAGGTTTTGGCCGTCTTGCTTCCCGTACAACCATCATGCCTCGGTTATGATTCCTGTCAACTGCCTCCATAACGAGCAAGTGACGTTTGCTTCGAGACTCCAGCACGTTCCGCACTTTGCTTGGTTAACCACCCCAGCGTGCCCATCAACACCGTTTTTGCGACTGCGCCATCACTATGGGGACGTCATATCACAGAGACATCGTCGCCTATATAAAATGCTCCTCATCGCAGCCTGCATCCAGTGAGCTCGGCAGCAGCACATCGAACACAATGCTGAGGAACCCCCTTTGCTTCATTGCGCATGTTTTGGCCGTCTTGCTGCCCGTACAACCATCATGCCTCGGTTATGATTCCTTCCAACTGCCTTAATATCAAGCAAGTGACGTTTTCTTCGAGACTCCAGCACGTACCGCACTTTGATAGATAGATAGATGGATAGATAGATAGATAGATAGATAGATAGATAGATAGATAGATAGATAGATAGATAGATAGATAGATAGATAGATAGATAGATAGATAGATAGATAGATAGATAGATAGATAGATAGATAGATAGATAGATAGATAGATAGATAGATAGATAGATAGATAGATAGATAGATAGATAGATAGATAGATAGATAGATAGATAGATAGATAGATAGATAGATAGATAGATAGATAGATAGATAGATAGATAGATAGATAGATAGATAGATAGATAGATAGATAGATAGATAGATAGATAGATAGATAGATAGATAGATAGATAGATAGATAGATAGATAGATAGATAGATAGATAGATAGATAGATAGATAGATAGATAGATAGATAGATAGATAGATAGATAGATAGATAGATAGATAGATAGATAGATAGATAGATAGATAGATAGATAGATAGATATGTTTATTTGAGTGTGCCTCAACAGCCAAGTGGCCTAAACGAGCGCACACTAGGTCAGATACATCAAAAACACCACTTCAAAAGATTTAAAAGCAGGGACGAAAACAACAATTAGGCAAATATGTCCATGTCATTAAACGTTTTGTTATATAAGATTTGTAAACGAGTCATTGGACAGATGGCGTGCAAATCGGGATAAAATGTGTCGAAACATTTTGCAGCTGTTGCATGCGGCACACGAAAATTCAGCGACATCAGTAAGGTCCCACAGTTAATGTAACCGCGCCAGACGTTTTGCAGAAACTGCATGTCACGTATGCGTCGCCTGTCGCCAAGGGTAGACATATTGAGGTCTGCCAAGAGAGAATCATAGTCGTAGACACGACGGCGACAAATATATCTTGGCTAAACATCCCAGCGTGCCTATCACCACCGTTTCTGTGACTACGCGATCACTACGGGGACGTCACATCACGTAGACATCGTCGCCTATATAAGATGCTCCTCATCGCCACCTGCATCCAGTGGGCTCGGCACCAGCATATCGAACACAATGCTCAGGAGCCCCTTTTGCTTCATTGCGCAGGGTTTGGCTGTCTTGCTCACACGTACAACCACATACCTCGGTAATGGTTCCATCCAACTGCCTCTATATCGAGCAAGTGACGTTTGCTTCGAGACTCCAGCACATACCGCCCTTTGCTTGGTTAACCACCCCAGCGTGCCCATCAACACCGTTTTTGCGACTGCGCCATCACTATGGGGACGTCATATAACGGAGACATCGTCGCCTATATAAAATGCTCCTCATCGCAGCCTGCATCCAGTGAGCTCGGCAGCAGCACATCGAACGCAATGCTTAGGAACC
>NW_027526671.1:15000-30000 GCF_052857255.1 Amblyomma americanum | reverse complement strand
GGTAGACGTATTGAGGTCTGCCAAGAGAGAATCATACTCGTAGAAACGACGGCGACCAATATATCTTGGCTAACCACCCCAGCGTGCCTATCACCACCGTTTCTGCGACTACGCGATCACTACGGGGACGTCGCATCACGTAGACATCGTCGCCTATATAAGATGCTCCTCATCGCCACCTGCATCCAGTGGGCTCGGCACCAGCATATCGAACACAATGCTCAGGAACCCATTTTGCTTCATTGCGCAGGTTTTGGCCGTCTTGCTCACCCGTACAACCATCATACCTCGGTTATGATTCCTTCCAACTGCCTTCATATCGAACAAGTGACGTTTTCTTCGAGACTCCAGCATGTGCCGCCCTTTGCTTGCTTAACCGCCCAAGCGTGCCTGTCACCACCGTTTCTGCAACGGCGCGATCACAATGGGGACCTCACATCACGGAGACATCGTCGCCTATATAAGATGCTCCGCATCGCCACCTGCATCCAGTGGGCTCGGCACCAGCACATCGAACACAATGCTCAGGAGCCCCTTTTCTTCATTGCGCAGGTTTTGGCCGTCTTGCTCACCCGTACATCCATCATACCTCGATTATGATTCCTTCCAACTGCCTCCATATCGAGCAAGTGACGTTTGCTTGGAGACTCCAGCACGTGCAGCCCTTTCCTTGATTAACCACTCCAGTGTGCCTATCACCGCCGTTTCTGCGACTGAGCCATCACTATGGGGACGTCACATCACGGGGACATCGTCGCCAATCTAAGATGCTCCTCATCGCCGCCTGCATCCAGTGAGCTCGGCAGCATCACATAGAACACAATGCTCACGCACCCCTTTTGCTTCATTCCGCAGGTTTTGGCCGTCTTGCTTCCCGTACAACCATCATGCCTCGGTTATGATTCCTGTCAACTGCCTCCATAACGAGCAAGTGACGTTTGCTTCGAGACTCCAGCACGTTCCGCACTTTGCTTGGTTAACCACCCCAGCGTGCCCATCAACACCGTTTTTGCGACTGCGCCATCACTATGGGGACGTCATATCACAGAGACATCGTCGCCTATATAAAATGCTCCTCATCGCAGCCTGCATCCAGTGAGCTCGGCAGCAGCACATCGAACACAATGCTCAGGAACCCCCTTTGCTTCATTGCGCATGTTTTGGCCGTCTTGCTGCCCGTACAACCATCATGCCTCGGTTATGATTCCTTCCAACTGCCTTAATATCAAGCAAGTGACGTTTTCTTCGAGACTCCAGCACGTACCGCACTTTGATAAATAGATAGATGGATAGATAGATAGATAGATAGATAGATAGATAGATAGATAGATAGATAGATAGATAGATAGATAGATAGATAGATAGAATAGATAGATAGATAGATAGATAGATAGATAGATAGATAGATAGATAGATAGATAGATAGATAGATAGATAGATAGATAGATAGATAGATAGATAGATAGATAGATAGATAGATAGATAGATAGATAGATAGATAGATAGATAGATAGATAGATAGATAGATAGATAGATAGATAGATAGATAGATAGATAGATAGATAGATAGATAGATAGATAGATAGATAGACAGACAGACAGACAGACAGACAGACAGACAGACAGATAGATAGATAGATAGATAGATAGATAGATAGATAGATAGATAGATAGATAGATAGATAGATAGATAGATAGATAGATAGATAGATAGATAGATAGATAGGTAGGTAGGTAGGTAGGTAGGTAGGTAGGTAGGTAGGTAGGTAGGTAGGTAGGTAGGTAGGTAGGTAGATAGATAGATAGATAGCTGGATAGATAGATAGATAGATAGATAGATAGATAGATAGATAGATAGATAGATAGATAGATAGATAGATAGATAGATAGATAGATAGATAGATAGATAGATAGATAGATAGATAGATAGATAGATAGATAGATAGATAGATAGATAGATAGATAGATAGATAGATAGATAGATAGATAGATAGATAGATAGATAGATAGATAGATAGATAGATAGATAGATAGATAGATAGATAGATAGATAGATAGATAGATAGATAGATAGATAGATAGATAGATAGATAGATAGATAGATAGATAGATAGATAGATAGATAGATAGATAGATAGATAGATAGATAGATAGATAGATAGATAGATAGATAGATAGATAGATAGATAGATAGATAGATAGATAGATAGATAGATAGATAGATAGATAGATAGATAGATAGATAGATAGATAGATAGATAGATATGTTTATTTGAGTGTGCCTCAACAGCCAAGTGGCCTAAACGAGCGCACACTAGGTCAGATACATCAAAAACACCACTTCAAAAGATTTAAAAGCAGGGACGAAAACAACAATTAGGCAAATATGTCCATGTCATTAAACGTTTTGTTATATAAGATTTGTAAACGAGTCATTGGACAGATGGCGTGCAAATCGGGATAAAATGTGTCGAAACTTTTTGCAGCTGTTGCATGCGGCACACGAAAATTCAGCGACATCAGTAAGGTCCCACAGTTAATGTAACCGCGCAAGGCGTTTTGCAGAAACTGCATGTCACGTATGCGTCGCCTGTCGCCAAGGGTAGACGTATTGAGGTCTGCCAAGAGAGAATCATACTCGTAGAAACGACGGCGACCAATATATCTTGGCTAACCACCCCAGCGTGCCTATCACCACCGTTTCTGCGACTACGCGATCACTACGGGGACGTCGCATCACGTAGACATCGTCGCCTATATAAGATGCTCCTCATCGCCACCTGCATCCAGTGGGCTCGGCACCAGCATATCGAACACAATGCTCAGGAACCCCTTTTGCTTCATTGCGCAGGTTTTGGCCGTCTTGCTCACCCGTACAACCATCATACCTCGGTTATGATTCCTTCCAACTGCCTTCATATCGAACAAGTGACGTTTTCTTCGAGACTCCAGCATGTGCCGCCCTTTGCTTGCTTAACCGCCCAAGCGTGCCTGTCACCACCGTTTCTGCAACGGCGCGATCACAATGGGGACCTCACATCACGGAGACATCGTCGCCTATATAAGATGCTCCGCATCGCCACCTGCATCCAGTGGGCTCGGCACCAGCACATCGAACACAATGCTCAGGAGCCCCTTTTCTTCATTGCGCAGGTTTTGGCCGTCTTGCTCACCCGTACATCCATCATACCTCGATTATGATTCCTTCCAACTGCCTCCATATCGAGCAAGTGACGTTTGCTTGGAGACTCCAGCACGTGCAGCCCTTTCCTTGATTAACCACTCCAGTGTGCCTATCACCGCCGTTTCTGCGACTGAGCCATCACTATGGGGACGTCACATCACGGGGACATCGTCGCCAATCTAAGATGCTCCTCATCGCCGCCTGCATCCAGTGAGCTCGGCAGCATCACATAGAACACAATGCTCACGCACCCCTTTTGCTTCATTCCGCAGGTTTTGGCCGTCTTGCTTCCCGTACAACCATCATGCCTCGGTTATGATTCCTGTCAACTGCCTCCATAACGAGCAAGTGACGTTTGCTTCGAGACTCCAGCACGTTCCGCACTTTGCTTGGTTAACCACCCCAGCGTGCCCATCAACACCGTTTTTGAGACTGCGCCATCACTATGGGGACGTCATATCACAGAGACATCGTCGCCTATATAAAATGCTCCTCATCGCAGCCTGCATCCAGTGAGCTCGGCAGCAGCACATCGAACACAATGCTCAGGAACCCCCTTTGCTTCATTGCGCATGTTTTGGCCGTCTTGCTGCCCGTACAACCATCATGCCTCGGTTATGATTCCTTCCAACTGCCTTAATATCAAGCAAGTGACGTTTTCTTCGAGACTCCAGCACGTACCGCACTTTGATAAATAGATAGATGGATAGATAGATAGATAGATAGATAGATAGATAGATAGATAGATAGATAGATAGATAGATAGATAGATAGATAGATAGATAGATAGATAGATAGAATAGATAGATAGATAGATAGATAGATAGATAGATAGATAGATAGATAGATAGATAGATAGATAGATAGATAGATAGATAGATAGATAGATAGATAGATAGATAGATAGATAGATAGATAGATAGATAGATAGATAGATAGATAGATAGATAGATAGATAGATAGATAGATAGATAGATAGATAGATAGATAGATAGATAGATAGATAGATAGATAGATAGATAGATAGATAGATAGATAGATAGATAGATAGATAGATAGATAGATAGATAGATAGATAGACAGACAGACAGACAGACAGACAGATAGATAGATAGATAGATAGATAGATAGATAGATAGATAGATAGATAGATAGATAGATAGATAGATAGATAGATAGATAGATAGATAGATAGATAGATAGATAGATAGATAGATAGATAGATAGATAGATAGATAGATAGATAGGTAGGTAGGTAGGTAGGTAGGTAGGTAGGTAGGTAGGTAGGTAGGTAGGTAGGTAGGTAGGTAGGTAGGTAGGTAGATAGATAGATAGATAGCTGGATAGATAGATAGATAGATAGATAGATAGATAGATAGATAGATAGATAGATAGATAGATAGATAGATAGATAGATAGATAGATAGATAGATAGATAGATAGATAGATAGATAGATAGATAGATAGATAGATAGATAGATAGATAGATAGATAGATAGATAGATAGATAGATAGATAGATAGATAGATAGATAGATAGATAGATAGATAGATAGATAGATAGATAGATAGATAGATAGATAGATAGATAGATAGATAGATAGATAGATAGATAGATAGATAGATAGATAGATAGATAGATAGATAGATAGATAGATATGTTTATTTGAGTGTGCCTCAACAGCCAAGTGGCCTAAACGAGCGCACACTAGGTCAGATACATCAAAAACACCACTTCAAAAGATTTAAAAGCAGGGACGAAAACAACAATTAGGCAAATATGTCCATGTCATTAAACGTTTTGTTATATAAGATTTGTAAACGAGTCATTGGACAGATGGCGTGCAAATCGGGATAAAATGTGTCGAAACTTTTTGCAGCTGTTGCATGCGGCACACGAAAATTCAGCGACATCAGTAAGGTCCCACAGTTAATGTAACCGCGCAAGGCGTTTTGCAGAAACTGCATGTCACGTATGCGTCGCCTGTCGCCAAGGGTAGACGTATTGAGGTCTGCCAAGAGAGAATCATACTCGTAGAAACGACGGCGACCAATATATCTTGGCTAACCACCCCAGCGTGCCTATCACCACCGTTTCTGCGACTACGCGATCACTACGGGGACGTCGCATCACGTAGACATCGTCGCCTATATAAGATGCTCCTCATCGCCACCTGCATCCAGTGGGCTCGGCACCAGCATATCGAACACAATGCTCAGGAACCCCTTTTGCTTCATTGCGCAGGTTTTGGCCGTCTTGCTCACCCGTACAACCATCATACCTCGGTTATGATTCCTTCCAACTGCCTTCATATCGAACAAGTGACGTTTTCTTCGAGACTCCAGCATGTGCCGCCCTTTGCTTGCTTAACCGCCCAAGCGTGCCTGTCACCACCGTTTCTGCAACGGCGCGATCACAATGGGGACCTCACATCACGGAGACATCGTCGCCTATATAAGATGCTCCGCATCGCCACCTGCATCCAGTGGGCTCGGCACCAGCACATCGAACACAATGCTCAGGAGCCCCTTTTCTTCATTGCGCAGGTTTTGGCCGTCTTGCTCACCCGTACATCCATCATACCTCGATTATGATTCCTTCCAACTGCCTCCATATCGAGCAAGTGACGTTTGCTTGGAGACTCCAGCACGTGCAGCCCTTTCCTTGATTAACCACTCCAGTGTGCCTATCACCGCCGTTTCTGCGACTGAGCCATCACTATGGGGACGTCACATCACGGGGACATCGTCGCCAATCTAAGATGCTCCTCATCGCCGCCTGCATCTAGTGAGCTCGGCAGCATCACATAGAACACAATGCTCACGCACCCCTTTTGCTTCATTCCGCAGGTTTTGGCCGTCTTGCTTCCCGTACAACCATCATGCCTCGGTTATGATTCCTGTCAACTGCCTCCATAACGAGCAAGTGACGTTTGCTTCGAGACTCCAGCACGTTCCGCACTTTGCTTGGTTAACCACCCCAGCGTGCCCATCAACACCGTTTTTGCGACTGCGCCATCACTATGGGGACGTCATATCACAGAGACATCGTCGCCTATATAAAATGCTCCTCATCGCAGCCTGCATCCAGTGAGCTCGGCAGCAGCACATCGAACACAATGCTCAGGAACCCCCTTTGCTTCATTGCGCATGTTTTGGCCGTCTTGCTGCCCGTACAACCATCATGCCTCGGTTATGATTCCTTCCAACTGCCTTAATATCAAGCAAGTGACGTTTTCTTCGAGACTCCAGCACGTACCGCACTTTGATAAATAGATAGATGGATAGATAGATAGATAGATAGATAGATAGATAGATAGATAGATAGATAGATAGATAGATAGATAGATAGATAGATAGATAGATAGATAGATAGATAGATAGATAGATAGAATAGATAGATAGATAGATAGATAGATAGATAGTTAGATAGATAGATAGATAGATAGATAGATAGATAGATAGATAGATAGATAGATAGATAGATAGATAGATAGATAGATAGATAGATAGATAGATAGATAGATAGATAGATAGATAGATAGATAGATAGATAGATAGATAGATAGATAGATAGATAGATAGATAGATAGATAGATAGATAGATAGATAGATAGATAGATAGATAGATAGATAGATAGATAGATAGATAGATAGATAGATAGATAGATAGATAGATAGATAGATAGATAGATAGATAGATAGATAGATAGATAGACAGACAGACAGACAGACAGACAGACAGACAGACAGACAGATAGATAGATAGATAGATAGATAGATAGATAGATAGATAGATAGATAGATAGATAGATAGATAGATAGATAGATAGATAGATAGATAGATAGATAGATAGATAGATAGATAGATAGATAGATAGATAGATAGATAGGTAGGTAGGTAGGTAGGTAGGTAGGTAGGTAGGTAGGTAGGTAGGTAGGTAGGTAGGTAGGTAGGTAGGTAGGTAGGTAGGTAGGTAGATAGATAGATAGATAGCTGGATAGATAGATAGATAGATAGATAGATAGATAGATAGATAGATAGATAGATAGATAGATAGATAGATAGATAGATAGATAGATAGATAGATAGATAGATAGATAGATAGATAGATAGATAGATAGATAGATAGATAGATAGATAGATAGATAGATAGATAGATAGATAGATAGATAGATAGATAGATAGATAGATAGATAGATAGATAGATAGATAGATAGATAGATAGATAGATAGATAGATAGATAGATAGATAGATAGATAGATAGATAGATAGATAGATAGATAGATAGATAGATAGATAGATAGATAGATAGATAGATAGATAGATAGATAGATAGATAGATAGATAGATAGATAGATAGATATGTTTATTTGAGTGTGTCTCAACAGCCAAGTGGCCTAAACGAGCGCACACTAGGTCAGATACATCAAAAACACCACTTCAAAAGATTTAAAAGCAGGGACGAAAACAACAATTAGGCAAATATGTCCATGTCATTAAACGTTTTGTTATATAAGATTTGTAAACGAGTCATTGGACAGATGGCGTGCAAATCGGGATAAAATGTGTCGAAACATTTTGCAGCTGTTGCATGCGGCACACGAAAATTCAGCGACATCAGTAAGGTCCCACAGGTAATGTAACCGCGCAAGGCGTTTTGCAGAAACTGCATGTCACGTATGCGTCGCCTGTCGCCAAGGGTAGACGTATTGAGGTCTGCCAAGAGAGAATCATACTCGTAGAAACGACGGCGACCAATATATCTTGGCTAACCACCCCAGCGTGCCTATCACCACCGTTTCTGCGACTACGCGATCACTACGGGGACGTCGCATCACGTAGACATCGTCGCCTATATAAGATGCTCCTCATCGCCACCTGCATCCAGTGGGCTCGGCACCAGCATATCGAACACAATGCTCAGGAACCCCTTTTGCTTCATTGCGCAGGTTTTGGCCGTCTTGCTCACCCGTACAACCATCATACCTCGGTTATGATTCCTTCCAACTGCCTTCATATCGAACAAGTGACGTTTTCTTCGAGACTCCAGCATGTGCCGCCCTTTGCTTGCTTAACCGCCCAAGCGTGCCTGTCACCACCGTTTCTGCAACGGCGCGATCACAATGGGGACCTCACATCACGGAGACATCGTCGCCTATATAAGATGCTCCGCATCGCCACCTGCATCCAGTGGGCTCGGCACCAGCACATCGAACACAATCCTCAGGAGCCCCTTTTCTTCATTGCGCAGGTTTTGGCCGTCTTGCTCACCCGTACATCCATCATACCTCGATTATGATTCCTTCCAACTGCCTCCATATCGAGCAAGTGACGTTTGCTTGGAGACTCCAGCACGTGCAGCCCTTTCCTTGATTAACCACTCCAGTGTGCCTATCACCGCCGTTTCTGCGACTGAGCCATCACTATGGGGACGTCACATCACGGGGACATCGTATGCTCCTCATCGCCGCCTGCATCCAGTGAGCTCGGCAGCATCACATAGAACACAATGCTCACGCACCCCTTTTGCTTCATTCCGCAGGTTTTGGCCGTCTTGCTTCCCGTACAACCATCATGCCTCGGTTATGATTCCTGTCAACTGCCTCCATAACGAGCAAGTGACGTTTGCTTCGAGACTCCAGCACGTTCCGCACTTTGCTTGGTTAACCACCCCAGCGTGCCCATCAACACCGTTTTTGCGACTGCGCCATCACTATGGGGACGTCATATCACAGAGACATCGTCGCCTATATAAAATGCTCCTCATCGCAGCCTGCATCCAGTGAGCTCGGCAGCAGCACATCGAACACAATGCTCAGGAACCCCCTTTGCTTCATTGCGCATGTTTTGGCCGTCTTGCTGCCCGTACAACCATCATGCCTCGGTTATGATTCCTTCCAACTGCCTTAATATCAAGCAAGTGACGTTTTCTTCGAGACTCCAGCACGTACCGCACTTTGATAGATAGATAGATAGATAGATAGATAGATAGATAGATAGATAGATAGATAGATAGATAGATAGATAGATAGATAGATAGATAGATAGATAGATAGATAGATAGATAGATAGATAGATAGATAGATAGATAGATAGATAGATAGATAGATAGATAGATAGATAGATAGATAGATAGATAGATAGATAGATAGATAGATAGATAGATAGATAGATAGATAGATAGATAGATAGATAGATAGATAGATAGATAGATAGATAGATAGATAGATAGATAGATAGATAGATAGATAGATAGATAGATAGATAGATAGATAGATAGATAGATAGATAGATAGATAGATAGATAGATAGATAGATAGATAGATAGATAGATAGATAGATAGATAGATAGATAGATAGATAGATAGATAGATAGATAGATAGATAGATAGATAGATAGATAGATAGATAGATAGATAGATAGATAGATAGATAGATAGATAGATAGATAGATAGATAGATAGATAGATAGATAGATAGATAGATAGATAGATAGATAGATAGATAAATAGATAGATAGATAGATAGATAGATATGTTTATTTGAGTGTGTCTCAACAGCCAAGTGGCCTAAACGAGCGCACACTAGGTCAGATACATCAAAAACACCACTTCAAAAGATTTAAAAGCAGGGACGAAAACAACAATTAGGCAAATATGTCCATGTCATTAAACGTTTTGTTATATAAGATTTGTAAACGAGTCATTGGACAGATGGCGTGCAAATCGGGATAAAATGTGTCGAAACATTTTGCAGCTGTTGCATGCGGCACACGAAAATTCAGCGACATCAGTAAGGTCCCACAGGTAATGTAACCGCGCAAGGCGTTTTGCAGAAACTGCATGTCACGTATGCGTCGCCTGTCGACAAGGGTAGACGTATTGAGGTCTGCCAAGAGAGAATCATACTCGTAGAAACGACGGCGACCAATATATCTTGGCTAACCACCCCAGCGTGCCTATCACCACCGTTTCTGCGACTACGCGATCACTACGGGGACGTCGCATCACGTAGACATCGTCGCCTATATAAGATGCTCCTCATCGCCACCTGCATCCAGTGGGCTCGGCACCAGCATATCGAACACAATGCTCAGGAACCCCTTTTGCTTCATTGCGCAGGTTTTGGCCGTCTTGCTCACCCGTACAACCATCATACCTCGGTTATGATTCCTTCCAACTGCCTTCATATCGAACAAGTGACGTTTTCTTCGAGACTCCAGCATGTGCCGCCCTTTGCTTGCTTAACCGCCCAAGCGTGCCTGTCACCACCGTTTCTGCAACGGCGCGATCACAATGGGGACCTCACATCACGGAGACATCGTCGCCTATATAAGATGCTCCGCATCGCCACCTGCATCCAGTGGGCTCGGCACCAGCACATCGAACACAATCCTCAGGAGCCCCTTTTCTTCATTGCGCAGGTTTTGGCCGTCTTGCTCACCCGTACATCCATCATACCTCGATTATGATTCCTTCCAACTGCCTCCATATCGAGCAAGTGACGTTTGCTTGGAGACTCCAGCACGTGCAGCCCTTTCCTTGATTAACCACTCCAGTGTGCCTATCACCGCCGTTTCTGCGACTGAGCCATCACTATGGGGACGTCACATCACGGGGACATCGTCGCCAATCTAAGATGCTCCTCATCGCCGCCTGCATCCAGTGAGCTCGGCAGCATCACATAGAACACAATGCTCACGCACCCCTTTTGCTTCATTCCGCAGGTTTTGGCCGTCTTGCTTCCCGTACAACCATCATGCCTCGGTTATGATTCCTGTCAACTGCCTCCATAACGAGCAAGTGACGTTTGCTTCGAGACTCCAGCACGTTCCGCACTTTGCTTGGTTAACCACCCCAGCGTGCCCATCAACACCGTTTTTGCGACTGCGCCATCACTATGGGGACGTCATATCACAGAGACATCGTCGCCTATATAATATGCTCCTCATCGCAGCCTGCATCCAGTGAGCTCGGCAGCAGCACATCGAACACAATGCTCAGGAACCCCCTTTGCTTCATTGCGCATGTTTTGGCCGTCTTGCTGCCCGTACAACCATCATGCCTCGGTTATGATTCCTTCCAACTGCCTTAATATCAAGCAAGTGACGTTTTCTGCGAGACTCCAGCACGTACCGCACTTTGATAGATAGATAGATAGATAGATAGATAGATAGATAGATAGATAGATAGATAGATAGATAGATAGATAGATAGATAGATAGATAGATAGATAGATAGATAGATAGATAGATAGATAGATAGATAGATAGATAGATAGATAGATAGATAGATAGATAGATAGATAGATAGATAGATAGATAGATAGATAGATAGATAGATAGATAGATAGATAGATAGATAGATAGATAGATAGATAGATAGATAGATAGATAGATAGATAGAATAGATAGATAGAATAGATAGATAGATAGATAGATAGATAGATAGATAGATAGATAGATAGATAGATAGATAGATAGATAGATAGATAGATAGATAGATAGATAGATAGATAGATAGATAGATAGATAGATAGATAGATAGATAGATAGATAGATAGATATGTTTATTTGAGTGTGTCTCAACAGCCAAGTGGCCTAAACGAGCGCACACTAGGTCAGATACATCAAAAACACCACTTCAAAAGATTTAAAAGCAGGGACGAAAACAACAATTAGGCAAATATGTCCATGTCATTAAACGTTTTGTTATATAAGATTTGTAAACGAGTCATTGGACAGATGGCGTGCAAATCGGGATAAAATGTGTCGAAACATTTTGCAGCTGTTGCATGCGGCACACGAAAATTCAGCGACATCAGTAAGGTCCCACAGGTAATGTAACCGCGCAAGGCGTTTTGCAGAAACTGCATGTCACGTATGCGTCGCCTGTCGCCAAGGGTAGACGTATTGAGGTCTGCCAAGAGAGAATCATACTCGTAGAAACGACGGCGACCAATATATCTTGGCTAACCACCCCAGCGTGCCTATCACCACCGTTTCTGCGACTACGCGATCACTACGGGGACGTCGCATCACGTAGACATCGTCGCCTATATAAGATGCTCCTCATCGCCACCTGCATCCAGTGGGCTCGGCACCAGCATATCGAACACAATGCTCAGGAACCCCTTTTGCTTCATTGCGCAGGTTTTGGCCGTCTTGCTCACCCGTACAACCATCATACCTCGGTTATGATTCCTTCCAACTGCCTTCATATCGAACAAGTGACGTTTTCTTCGAGACTCCAGCATGTGCCGCCCTTTGCTTGCTTAACCGCCCAAGCGTGCCTGTCACCACCGTTTCTGCAACGGCGCGATCACAATGGGGACCTCACATCACGGAGACATCGTCGCCTATATAAGATGCTCCGCATCGCCACCTGCATCCAGTGGGCTCGGCACCAGCACATCGAACACAATCCTCAGGAGCCCCTTTTCTTCATTGCGCAGGTTTTGGCCGTCTTGCTCACCCGTACATCCATCATACCTCGATTATGATTCCTTCCAACTGCCTCCATATCGAGCAAGTGACGTTTGCTTGGAGACTCCAGCACGTGCAGCCCTTTCCTTGATTAACCACTCCAGTGTGCCTATCACCGCCGTTTCTGCGACTGAGCCATCACTATGGGGACGTCACATCACGGGGACATCGTCGCCAATCTAAGATGCTCCTCATCGCCGCCTGCATCCAGTGAGCTCGGCAGCATCACATAGAACACAATGCTCACGCACCCCTTTTGCTTCATTCCGCAGGTTTTGGCCGTCTTGCTTCCCGTACAACCATCATGCCTCGGTTATGATTCCTGTCAACTGCCTCCATAACGAGCAAGTGACGTTTGCTTCGAGACTCCAGCACGTTCCGCACTTTGCTTGGTTAACCACCCCAGCGTGCCCATCAACACCGTTTTTGCGACTGCGCCATCACTATGGGGACGTCATATCACAGAGACATCGTCGCCTATATAAAATGCTCCTCATCGCAGCCTGCATCCAGTGAGCTCGGCAGCAGCACATCGAACACAATGCTCAGGAACCCCCTTTGCTTCATTGCGCATGTTTTGGCCGTCTTGCTGCCCGTACAACCATCATGCCTCGGTTATGATTCCTTCCAACTGCCTTAATATCAAGCAAGTGACGTTTTCTGCGAGACTCCAGCACGTACCGCACTTTGATAGATAGATAGATAGATAGATAGATAGATAGATAGATAGATAGATAGATAGATAGATAGATAGATAGATAGATAGATAGATAGATAGATAGATAGATAGATAGATAGATAGATAGATAGATAGATAGATAGATAGATAGATAGATAGATAGATAGATAGATAGATAGATAGATAGATAGATAGATAGATAGATAGATAGATAGATAGATAGATAGATAGATAGATAGATAGATAGATAGATAGATAGATAGATAGATAGATAGATATATAGATAGATAGATAGATAGATAGATAGATAGATAGATAGATAGATAGATAGATAGATAGATAGATAGATAGATAGATAGATAGATAGATAGATAGATAGATAGATAGATAGATAGATAGATAGATAGATAGATAGATAGATAGATAGATAGATAGATAGATAGATAGATAGATAGATAGATAGATAGATAGATAGATAGATAGATAGATAGATAGATAGATAGATTGATAGATATGTTTATTTGAGTGTGCCTCAACAGCCAAGTGGCCTAAACGAGCGCACACTAGGTCAGATACATCAAAAACACCACTTCAAAAGATTTAAAAGCAGGGACGAAAACAACAATTAGGCAAATATGTCCATGTCATTAAACGTTTTGTTATATAAGATTTGTAAACGAGTCATTGGACAGATGGCGTGCAAATCGGGATAAAATGTGTCGAAACTTTTTGCAGCTGTTGCATGCGGCACACGAAAATTCAGCGACATCAGTAAGGTCCCACAGTTAATGTAACCGCGCAAGGCGTTTTGCAGAAACTGCATGTCACGTATGCGTCGCCTGTCGCCAAGGGTAGACGTATTGAGGTCTGCCAAGAGAGAATCATACTCGTAGAAACGACGGCGACCAATATATCTTGGCTAACCACCCCAGCGTGCCTATCACCACCGTTTCTGCGACTACGCGATCACTACGGGGACGTCGCATCACGTAGACATCGTCGCCTATATAAGATGCTCCTCATCGCCACCTGCATCCAGTGGGCTCGGCACCAGCATATCGAACACAATGCTCAGGAACCCCTTTTGCTTCATTGCGCAGGTTTTGGCCGTCTTGCTCACCCGTACAACCATCATACCTCGGTTATGATTCCTTCCAACTGCCTTCATATCGAACAAGTGACGTTTTCTTCGAGACTCCAGCATGTGCCGCCCTTTGCTTGCTTAACCGCCCAAGCGTGCCTGTCACCACCGTTTCTGCAACGGCGCGATCACAATGGGGACCTCACATCACGGAGACATCGTCGCCTATATAAGATGCTCCGCATCGCCACCTGCATCCAGTGGGCTCGGCACCAGCACATCGAACACAATGCTCAGGAGCCCCTTTTCTTCATTGCGCAGGTTTTGGCCGTCTTGCTCACCCGTACATCCATCATACCTCGATTATGATTCCTTCCAACTGCCTCCATATCGAGCAAGTGACGTTTGCTTGGAGACTCCAGCACGTGCAGCCCTTTCCTTGATTAACCACTCCAGTGTGCCTATCACCGCCGTTTCTGCGACTGAGCCATCACTATGGGGACGTCACATCACGGGGACATCGTCGCCAATCTAAGATGCTCCTCATCGCCGCCTGCATCCAGTGAGC